>NC_139939.1:31030153-31075153 GCF_963454915.1 Gymnoscopelus microlampas
CCAAATGGACCCTTGAGAAAATATTGTATAACCCGGAATTGGGAGACAACTAACTGATGGGGAATACAGAAAGGAGAAGGACGAATGAGGAGGTGAAGGGAGGAGGAAGTGTATATAAGAAGTAGATAGGCTAAGGATAAGATTGGCAAAGGGCAAACAATATGCATCTATATTAAGAACTATGCTTGTTAAGGTACACCTCCCATAGGTCATACCTCCTAAGGATTAAATGTCAGTTGGTTAATGTGTGCGTGGGCACCTGAAAACAGATGTTAAATGTCTTTTTTTTTAAACCTAATAAAATATAAATTAAAAAAGCAAAAACAATAGGACCCTAATGAGGCAAGACTACAGACCCCTTAACAGACGACATCACACTGGTTCCAAACGTCATACTGGCTCCAAATGAAACCCATTCTATCAGGTCTCGCTAGGACACGCCTCACTAGCCAACACACAAGAGGGGGTTGGGGTGTGCTGAAGCCAGCGCACCCCAAAACAACAGGTTGAGAATTGATTGCATGAAACAATCACCTGTGCATCCAGTCTCAATGTTGGTAAACAAATAATTGGACTATAGTGTATAAACCATGAATCTCTAAAACTGCAAGAGAAGAAAGCTAAAATGTAGAAGGAGAAGTGGTATGATCCTAAGCCAGACAAGGATGCAGAGGATATGGATGCATGGGGACATTAGCTTTGCCTCCTTCTATCGTCTCCCCTTCCTTTTGACTTCCATTCTCCCCAGTGAAGAAAGCAGGAGGAGAGCGAGGACGATGGAGTGAGCTGGAGAGAGGAGAGGCAGCGAGCATGAGAGAGAGAAAATGAGAAAGCAAGTGAGAGAAAGGTAAAGTGGGAGGCAGCGAGTTTGCCGAGTCATGGATGAAGGAGAAAGAGTGAGGAAAGAAATAGAGAAAGGCATAGAGGTGGAAGAGAGACGGCACTACCACTAATTAGAACCAAGAAAGAGAATCGAAGATGGCGGCACATTGTGAGGAAAGGCACTTTAATCATTCACCTTGACCTCCTTTATGTCCAGAAATGAGACCACGGGCACGCACACCAAAATTAACACTTTGGTTTTTAACAACCTACCAATATACTTCAATTGACCGATTGACCTTTTGTCCCCTCTACATCAAATCTCCTTCCTATAAATAGTCGATCTACAAGCTCACAACTTTTGATTCATCTATAGCTTTTATACATTTTATATAAGACACAGTTCACCACAACACAAACATAATACCTGAAACATGAACATAGCACAAGCAAATGCATGGTGGCACGGTCATGGTGTAACTATACACATACTACAAAGGCACCCTAGATCCAAGTTTAACAACCTTTGACAATCTGTTTTAGAACATAATAGAAAAAAAGGGGGGAAAAAAAGAATCATTCCCCCTCCCCTTGATTGAGGTGCTACGGTGACGTGGATGTGATTGAGTGGGAACATGGCTGGGCATGGGAGAGAACTGATTTACTGTATGTTGCTCTTTCTGTGCATTCTCCTCTGGCATTTGGGTCCGTCTGTCCTCAACGGGCCTGAAAATGTAACCCCAAGTGAGCCAAGTACACTGGCCCTCATTTATCAATGGAGTGTACAAACCAGCTTATATTTGAGCCCAGGAATGACCTTACGCCCAAGTCCAAGTGAGATTTATACAGCCAATCCTAGCGTACATATCATCCTTTGGTAAATGGGACGGCTGACACCGACGGTCATTTAAATAACACGCCCTTAAATGCTCTCGAAACACCCTGATTTTACGACATGAAGAACCAGAATACGACCAAACAAAGTATGGAAAGCCAATAAGAAAGAGTTTCTCCAGCCCGCCTCGCTCCCTTTTATGTCCGCGTCCGACCACACACACACACACACACACACACACACACACACACACACACACACACACGCACACACACACGCACACACACACGCACCAACTTGCAAGCCCAATGTGTAGTATTGGCACATTGTGGAAACAGCGGTCTTTCATGTATTTTGTGATGCTACTATCTTTGTCAAGTAGTACATGAATGACACCAATCACATGATCGTCATGAATGGAATACGTTTGTATATTAATTTAACCCATTACGAGCACTACGCAGTGCGTGTTCTAGTTGCACTAAAATAAAGCAATCATGTATCCGTAGTGAGTCACAGGCTGCCGTGATGCCAAGTTAATGAGAGATAGCCGGGCAAGGCAGTCATAATCTGAACGTTTATGGAGTGATTGATAAATGAATGCATAAACATTAATGGAAGAAGGCTGGTGTGTGTTGGGATGGTTATATCTCCTATCTCCCGGTGGCCCAAATAAATCCACAGCGTGAAGATCACAGCTGTGCTGGGCACAGGTGTGGAGCGTCGGGTTTATATCCTTAACGTAGGTTTCACATAACTCCATAGGACACACAACTGTATAAACGTTTGGAGACCTCACTGTCCATGAAATTATTACACCGACTCCGAAAAATGCTCTCACATAAGCGATGCAACGCGTTGTGAGCTTGTAGATCTACTATTTTCAAATAGCCAATGCAGCCATATCTGCAATCTTATCTGAATGACTGTTAAAGCAGTTTGTTTAAGAGTGAATGATTAAGCACCTACAGTAACTTGTAACATTGTTAGATTTGAATTGCTTGTCCTTGTCAATTGGAAATTAAATAAGTGTGCATTGTATAAAGCCTATGCCTTTATACAATGTTATATTTTCATAGGGATTATTTATTAGTGTTAGATATACATTTTGGAGTGGATACATGTGTCCAGATGCCTGTCAGATGGTCAGACAATGCTGCTCCTCAGGTCTACCATCTACATTGGAACAAACAGGTGTAGCCAATGTCTACACCCGTCTCAGACCTGAGATCTGAGCGCGCCGTACGCTGAAGTCAAAGTCACGATACAATGATAAATGCCGACAATTGCGGTGATCTTGCCGTATGCCCATTATTTGGTCTACACCACTTTGATAAATGAGGACATTGAAACCAGAGTCCCACCAAAGCCCGATTATCACATACGATAGTGAGCTCGAGCCCAGCCCAGAACCAAAGAAATAATTGGTAAACTTAAAATATGAGACGCTTTTGCCAGAAATGAATGCACATTCAGTAGAGAGAGAGAGAGAGAGAGAGAGTGAGAGAGAGAGAGAGAGAGAGAGAGAGAGAGAGAGCGCTTTGCATGTAAGTTTATTTTATGACGGTGCGGCTCCATCACTGACAGTCTGCAGGCAGTGCACACACACACACACACACACACACACACACACACACACACACACACACACACACACACACACACACACACACACACACACACACACACACACACACCATTCCCTGTTCCATTTTCACTATGTAGACATAAACCTCACTATTACGCCTCTTTCTTTCACCGTTTCAGTAGCACAGCCACATACTGTATGTTTGTCTCCATTTACACATACTGTACATTCACACATGAGTTTAAAATAAAACCCTATGATATACTGTACATGACTTTATATTCTTGGGTTGTTGTGAGCTGCTTCTAGTGCTTATAGGCATATCCATTTAGACCTTGTTTGTCTACTTGTTCATTCAGTGTTATTGACAATGTTTGAATTAACTCATTACAACCGGAAAAACATCTGTCATTTTCGTTTTTATGCATTGGCTATTCAAAAATAGCAGATATACAAGCTCACAGATTTTTGATCTTGAAACTTGAAACTGTTAGTAAAATGCTGAATAATTTAGATCTTAATTTTTTTAAAGATTTGTTTTAGGCTTTTCTGGCTTTGTTGATATAGTTTTCAGTGAAGAGGAGAGAGAGACGGGGAGAGACATGCAGAAATGGTATGTTGCTGCGGTATGTTATGTAATGTATGTTTTGTATTAATAATCAAAATCTACAAAGTAACTAGTAACTAAAGTTTTCAAATAATTGTAGTGGAGTGAAAGTACAATATTTGCCTCTGAGATGTAGTGGAGTAGAAGGAAAAGTATAGAAATTGGAAACAGTAAAGTAAAACAATCTTTAAAAGTGTACTGAAGTACTTGAGTAAATGTACTTACTTAGTTACTTTTCACCTCTGCCCGTGGCTCCCAGTTGCTTGGGCAAAGACGTATATAAAGGAATAAGAGGTTTTATAATGTATTATTGTAGTAGGCATAACGTTATTCTTACATTCTCCTATTGTAAAGATACGAATAAGAAACAAATGATTGAAGGAAAAGAGAGAATGTATTAATGCTTGGACATGTTTGTTTTCTTTCTCAACCAAAGCTGCTGGCTTACTGCTATACTTGTGTCTGTTTTGAGAAATTGGCAAACAATAATACAGTAGTATTGAAAGAACAGAAAAAGCACAAATAAATAAATAAATAAAGCAAACATATTTTGCAGCTCCATTTATAATAGTTTGGGCCAAAAATGTCTCTTTTGATAATAAAGGTTGCTTACCCCTGCTCTAGACAATATGACTGGGTGTAATAACGGGATGCAATTTCCCTGTGAATTGTTGACGACATATTGCCACAGACCAGTGTTGGGGGTAACGTGTTGTAAGTAATGCCGTTATTTAAATCTGATTACTTTGTCGGGTGACGGAGCAACCTAACACGTTAGTTTTGCAATTAGAGTACTCGGTTACTGTTATGAATTATGATTATGATTATGGGACTGACCTTTATCTGATTGACCCTTACATACATGTGTTGAATCACTCTCCTCTGCGTAAGCACTACTGTGACACCATAACAATCAACCAGTGGTGGAAAAAGTACTCAAATTCTTTACTTAAGTAAAAGTACCAATACTGCAATATAAAAATACTCTGTTACAAGTAAAAATCCAAAATTAAAAATGTACTTGAGTAAAAGTACAAAAGTATTGGCATCAAAATGTACTTAAAGTACCAAAAGTAAAAGTACTAAATATTTGAAAATAGCCGATCTACAAGCTCACAACGCGTCGCGATGCGACGCGTTGTGAGCTTGTAGATCTGCTATTTTCAAATAGCCTATGTATGAAATAGGGCTGAAGTGGTTAATGTATGTTTCATTATATCATAGTTTGTATCTGAAAAGTAACTAGTTACTAAAGTTTTCAAATAATTGTAGTGGAGTAAAAGTACAATATTTGCCTCTGAGATGTAGTGGAGTAGAAGTAAAAGTATTGGAAATTGGAAATACTCAAGTAAAGTACAAATACCTCAAAATGACAGTACAGTACTTGAGTAAATGCACTTAGTTACTTTCCACCACTGCAATCAACCACTTTATGTTTTTGTCTTTTGTCTCTATCTTCTGGTCACGTCTCTATGTGTGTAATAAGCTGAAGAACATGTCGTGTGATACTGTCATCTTGTTCTCCGTGCTCGCGGCTGAACTGAAACATCACTCACCACCCCTAGTTAGAGGGAGAGTCGAGACTCTTTAGGGACCACATGGTTGGTCAACCGAAATCACAAATAACAGTTAACAGAGAGGATTCTCAAGTCAAAGTTTTTTTCAATATCCAAAACCTAAGCAATTCCCATCATTGCTTCATTATGTCATCACTCATCAATCATGTACATGCTCAGTATGCTCAGTGTGCTGGGGGCAGGCACAAACAAAGACTAGTCAAATAAATTGTGATCAACCCATTTCACTGACATCCCTCAGGGTGATATTATGTAAGTCTACCACAGTTTGTACAACCAAAGCAACACCAGTGAAATTAGTTCATCTAACTCTAAGCCTTTCTTTAATGTCGCAATATGCACATGACTTAATGATTTGGTCACGATGGCACCTTCTGGTCAAGGCTTACACCCCTGCCCGACCACTTCGGTCTGCCGCCGAGGGCGACTGATTGCCTCGTCGCTCAAGGGTCCTTCTGGCCGATCTATAAGGTCACGGCTTTTTTCTGTTCTGGCCCCACAGTGGTGGAATGAACTCCCCACTGATGTCAGGACAGCAGAGTCACTGCCCATCTTTCGCCGCAGGCTGAAAACCCACCTCTTCAGGAAACACTATCTTTCCTCTTCGCCTTGCCTACTTGTTGTTAACTAGTTGTACAAGCTCTTGTTTTATTAGCGGTGCCAACCGCTCTAAGCTTGACTTTGTCCGTATGTCCGTCCGTCCGTCCGTATCAGCACGGGATGATGAGCACGGGATTTTACACAGCTATAACTCCAGATTGCAGCATGCCACCAAGTCCAAATATGGTATGTGGACTTAGACCACCAATAGGGACGAGCATGACTTGCTGAAGTTAGCAAAGAGGGGTCCAGGGACCCCCCGCGTATGTTATGTCCGTCCGCCCGTTTAGGGCACGGGATTTTAAACAGCTATAACTCCAGTTTGAAGCCTGCCACCAAGTCCAAATTTGGTATGTGGACTTACACCACCAATAGGGATGAGCATGAATTGCTGAATTTATCAAAGCGGGGTCCAGGGACCCCCCGCGTATGCTATGTCAGTCCGCCCGTTTAGGGCACGGGATTTTAAACAGCTATAACTCCAGTTTGAAGCCTGCCACCAAGTCCAAATTTGGTATGTGGACTTACACCACCAATAGAGACGAGCATGAATCGCTGAAGTTATCAAAGCGGGGTCCAGGGACCCCCCGCGTATGCTATGTCCGTCCGCCCGTTTAGGGCACGGGATTTTAAACAGCTATAACTCCAGTTTGAAGCCTGCCACCAAGTCCAAATTTGGTATGTGGACTTACACCACCAATAGCGAGGCGCATGACTTGCTGACGTTATCAAAGAGGGGTCCAGGGACCCCCAGCGCCCGTATGAGCACGGGATGAGCACGGGATTTTAAACAGCTATAACTCCAGTTTGCAGCATGCCACCAAGTCCACATTTGGTATGTGGACTTAGACACCAATAGGGACCAGCATGAATTGCTGAAGCCCCGCCCCCTCTGTCTTCCCATTGGCTGGCCTTCAAACAGCCATAACTCAAGTTCGCAGCATGCTACGGAGTACAAATTTTTTACATGGACTAAAACCAGCAATAGGGACGAACTGTAATTACTTAAGCCCCGCCCCCTCTGTCTGCCCATTGGCTGGGCTTTAAACAGCCATCATTCCAGTTTGCAGCATGCTACCAAGTACAAATTTGGTAAGTCGACTCAGACCACCAATAGGGACGAACTGAAATGAGTTAAGCCCCGCCCCAAAGGCACCGCTTCCTTCACACAGGGTGTGATTTTTTTTTTTATTGGATCTTGTTTATTCAATACACTTATTTGTTTTAGCTCGTGCTCATTTGATTTTCCTATATTTGTCTCATCTGTTTAAGAAAGTAGGTAGCTGATATATTGCATTTTTACCTTAGCGCTAGGTATACTCTTAGTTGCTTGTTTTAGATGGGAATGCACTTAAGACTTCTGGTGATTACTAGTTTCGTTCCCTACCTATGTTAAATGCACTTATTGTAAGTCGCTTTGGATAAAAGCGTCTGCTAAATGACTAAATAATGTAATGTAATGTAATTATGTGTGACTGTAAATCTACATGTGATGTCACCCAAGCACAACCAACAATATTATTGTTTTACTAATATTTACTTATTTCATTATTGCAACATGAGTGTGTACTGAGTCTCAATGAATGCTTAGTGAGCTAGTGGACTGACGATATTTGTTATTTTTTTGCACAGTCTGAGCCCTACCCGCAATTAGCATCGGCCCGAACCCAGCCCCATTGGGCTTGGCTTAAAACTGAGAATTCCACTACCCACTACAACTTTATTTATCTGTGAACTGAGCATGCATGCACAGTACGTGATCATGCACATAGGCCTGTTTAGAATCAAGCTGACCACTGATGACATTTTGCTCTTATGTGATACCCAGGAGTGGGGTGGTTCTGGTCACCCCGCCCCCAAGTGTGCCTTGTCTACATGCAAACCCTATATATTGTGTATGACAATTTGCCCTCAGTTTGTCAGAGCGGTGAACTGAGACTAGACTGGGTAATTGAACCTCGGGACGCTTTCATGTTTCAACACATGTATCTGGCTAGATGATGGCAACGGGACGTTTGAAGAAGAAAGCCACCACGGGTATCAGGATGCCCTGCCAGCTTCAATGGATTAGCGTGCTTGATTTGCTTGCCGGCACTTCAGACTTCAATTACAAAGGGATGGACGGGGGGGTTGAAGGTTTGGAGGTGGGGAGGTGGAGGGGTTTGGGGGAGAGAAGGTGAAACATTTCAGAGAAGGCTGGCGCTGGGAACAGGATGCATCCATTGCTCATTAGCAAGTGGAAAAGCCGTTTGAAGTCCTACAGTTTGGCACCGGCGGCGTCAACTGTGACAAGAGGGCTCCGTAATGAAATGCAGGTACACTTTATTCTGACTAACTTCCAGGGTGGAAAGAGCAGGACAAAATTCCGCTGATGGTCTCCAAATGACTACAAAGTATGCTTTAGATAAAAGTATATATATATATATATATATATATTGTAATTTCCTTTCTTTTATGTAAATTACTCCTTTCACCACAGCTATCTTGATGGTGTGATTGCTTCAGATGAGTCCACGTCTGTAGTTGTGTACCCATGATGTATCTGGGATTTGGCTGCGTGAAGGCTGGCATCATTTCAGCCCTGAATCACACAGTGTGATATCTCATCTCCTCGGCACCGCTTCTCCTGTCTGTCCTGATGTATTTTGCATGTGGTGCTGTTTTCACAGGCTTTGCGTTAGCACCAAACACCGAGGTGTCACTTTATGCTTAAAAAGATTTTCAATTAACATGTTGAGAGAATTATTTTCTTCTCCAGTCCAAGGGAGATGATTTTATTAAAAGTTTCATGATGCATATTACTTGAAGAGTGCTCACCTGCTGTCAGGACAGACTTGTCCTTGTGCGTTCCTTGTAAAGTAAATCTAACTGTTAACATCATTAGAGATAATAATGCAATTACAAAAGTAATTGCCAGTGACAGCGCTTCTTTGACACATTCAACGCAAAACCATCGTACCATACTGTGTAGATACATTTATGCTACAGAAAAAAACACATATTTTAACCCATTGAGACCTGAGGCCGATTGCTACAAATGTCTTCTAAATCCTAACCTTGTTGCTTTATCAGTGGTTCTCCAACTTTTTCATGTCAAAGACCCCAAAAATGTTATGTATTTGGCCGCCGACACCCATCTCAAAATATTTTGTTCCAGGGACCCCCAGAGGCAAAGATTTGAGTTTTAAAAAATCGCTTTTTAAAAAATATATATATTTAAAGATTTGCACATATTTTAATATGTTTTTTCAAAAATAGCAGATCTACAAGCTCGTAGCGCGGCGCCGCGCTATGAGCTTGTAGATCTGCTATTTTTGAATAGCCAAAGTGTAAAATAATGCTTTTTAGCTCAAATAAAAAAAATACACAGATGCATTCCCGGTCGTAATGCGTTAATCACCTCTGTGTCACTTCAAGGTAACCAGCCCACTCAAGTCATACTGATGTTAAGGCTAAGCTTGGAACCCATTGATTACAACTCACAAGAGCATTTTTAATCCATTTAATATCAAACCTTTTTAATTAAAGCCAGCATTAGAACAGCTTGAGGGGACCGCAAGACTAAATATTTGAGGGCTAAAAAGGAAGAAATGTGACACCTTGATTAGATGCAGAACCTGACAGGGCAGATTACGAGTCTGACGCATTAATTAATTTTAATACAACTCACAGCGTCAAGCAAATGATCCCGTAATAAAGCATGGCTGGCATTGGTGCCCAATATGTTTTGTCAATTACACGGTGTCTCTTGCATGATAGGGGAAAGGGAAGAGGTCAGAGGTTAAGTAACAAGTTAAAAATGCAATGAACATGTGACAGAGGTAATGTTTCAGTTGTGAGGGATGGGATGGGGTTGGACTGAGGGAGGCGTGTGCGGGCCAAGCCATACATAATGAGCAGTTATGAAGAATGACTTGACCTGATGACATATCTGAGCTTTGGTGGTGTTAATGTGTCAGCTTAGTGACAAAGTGAGCCTCTAGAAGGACAATATGACTGGGTCTAATAGCGGGATGGTTTCCCTGTGAATTGCTGACGTCACATTGCCACAGACAGAATACACTACAAATATTGGGATGGATGCACACGCACACTAGAGATGTGCGGGTGCCGCGGATAACCGCAGTCTGGGCGGATTTGGGTCAATCAAATATAATTATTAAATAATATTGGATAAACCGCAGGTGAAATAATGCGGCAATTAAATTAATGACATCTGTGTATAGGCCTATTATGGCTTTTAAAAAGCAAGAAATCTCGGCGTGAGTGCGTTTGTAGTATTTTGATATTACGTCATTTTCCATCAGGCACAAATTAGCCGCCTACTACTACATACAGGGGTCCTTTCACTTCAAAACAACAACACAGTGGACTAAAGCAAAGATAGTTTCCGTCTTGGACTAAAGGCAGCTAAAGTGAGCTTATCTGAGAATTAAAAAAAAGAAAAAAGGAATAAAAGTTTGGCGTGGGAGTGATTTAGTGAAGTTAACCCTGCCAACGACGAGTCAAGTGCTGGATATGTCTTACTTGATTGATTGATTTACTATTTATAAGTTGTTACCATGGATATGGATATATATACAGTCACTACGACAGTGCTAAGTGACATTGTTTGTAAGTTGTTACCATGGATATGGATATATACAGTCACTACGACAGTGCTAAGTGACATTGTTTGTACAAGTACATATCCATATGGAATCCCATGTTTTGTGCATTCCTGCGGTGGTGTGCGGTGCGGTTGGTGCGGATCTGCGCACATATATGTACTAGAGGTTCGGGCTGCTAAATGGCCCTCACATCTACGTCGCACCTCCGATACGACCATTATGTCTGAATCCAGGGTTGCCAGATCTGCTTATTATAATTTCCCTGCAAGATTGTATTTGAAAATAGCCGATCTACAAGCTCACAACTTTGTGAGCTTGTAGATCTGCTATTTTCAAATAGCTGATGTATAATGTTAAAGTGCTCATGTGGCCCATACTCGCTGCTTTTTGGCTGGTTTTCCTAGACCTGGTTGCTTGTTTCTCTCACAGAATCTGGCAACACTGTCTGAATCACAGTGTCATTTGTCAGAGTACCCTTCTGTCTGTGTCCCTTTTGTGCCCATATACTGTATGGAGATCTCTGTATCTGTCTGTCCCTGTCCCTTTAATGCCCATGCGCACACCCATATATGGGCATACCGATCGGATCTGTGGCTCTGGACAACCGAATCTCCATGTCTATATTTGGGCGTATCGGGTTAGTTTATGTTTATTAGTCAGTGACGTGACCGTGGTCCGCCGGCCGGACGGACAGGCCTCCCATTAGCCAATTTTAATATAGGATACATACATACATGCTTACTTGTAGTTTGGCTGTTTTCATTAAATGTTTACCTATTATGACATGCCCTGAATAGGGATGATGGGATTCATGTGGTTAAAACATAAAACAAATATACTCTATTTATATTCATATTCAGTGTTAGACCTTGTGTATTCTGATCCAAAAGAGGTCAAACATGGGTTGGTATAATAACCTGAAATCATTCAGTCACTAATGTAATAGCCCAGAGATGTAATTGGGAATCCCCAATTGGCACCAATATATGAAACATAGGTAACCAAACACAGGACTGTAATCGAATCCATTTAATATAATAATGGATGCAGGTTTGCTTGATCTTGGAAGCAAGTCAAACATGTGCCTCACAATAACTCCGGGAGAAAAGAATAAGAAACTCGAGACACTTGTTTTGTCAGATATGTCCTGCCTGCCCTAAAGGAAATCTAATCGGAAAAGATGTGCTGTTCTTTCCAGATGTTAATTTACTTTGAAACCAAAGCGATTAACCACCAGGGGGTGGACAAAAAGGAGAAAGAAAACGATGATGACAGCCCGCAGACCACTAATAGCGTGTGTGATGGCTTTATTCCCAGTGATATTTATTTATATAGAGATTGCTTTGTTCCCAGAAAAACAAAAGGGCTCCTGAGATGTTGTCGTTGTGTCGTGTTTTCTTTTCTTCCATTAGAAAGAGAAGAGAAAGAGAGAGAGAGAGACGGGGAAGAGAAAGAGAGAGAAAACAAGATACCAAATTGCTCCCCCCTGAGAGCACAGACGCAGTCCTTCCCGGTGCCACCAGGGACATCTTCTGTCCTCTCCTTCCCACTTCAGGGAGCTTGACTGTCCCCGAAGACTCCACCACGGTCCTCCCTCCCCAGTTGGAAAGTCAGAATAACTAGGGCATCAGGGAGAAACTTCATGGCATAATTAACAGAGTGTTTGTGGCTCCCTCCTCTTTTGGCATGCAATGCATGCAGATGATGGGCGTGCTGTGTGGCATTGTTGTACACAACAACAACAATGCTTTCGGGGGAGGCAAGTTAAGTGATTAGATGCATCGTCCAACCTATATATGGATCTTCCCTGCCAGCCTCCCAGTCGGGCTTCGTGCACACTAGCCCTTTAAGACCGGGAACGCATCCATGTCATTTTAAGATTTATTTGGCTATTCAAAAATAGCAGATATACAGCTCTATGAACTTGTAGATCTACTATTTTTGGAAAATGTAGTTTTTTTTGCAAATCTTATATATAAATATTTTTAAGCGAACATTTTTAACACTCTGTTTCGGGTCCCTGGAACAAAACTATTTTGAGATGGGGTCCACAGCCAAGTACATTTTCAAAAATTCTGTTAGGATTTAGAAGACAAAAGCAGAAGCAAAGATTTGAGTTACAAATGTTCGCTTTAAAAATATATATATCGAAAGATTTGCACACATTTTCCACGATTTTTCAAAAAAATATATCAGATCTACAAGCTCATGTACAAGCTTGTATATCTGATATTTTTGAATAGCCAAAGAAATCTAAAAATGACACAAATTCTTTCCCGGTCTAAATGGGCTAGAGGAGCTTTCAAATCCTTACCGATTGGAAACGTGGGAGATCCCCTCACATACAGGAACAACAGATTTCAGGCCGATTTTCCGTCTCTCTGTCACAAGAGACACACACAAGGCGGAGCGTCACACAAACCCAATGCTAAAACTTTGTCTTATGACGGTGTTGCATATTGCGATGGATTATGTAGAGATCAGCTATAGCTATTTTTGAAGATTTTAGAAAATTGCTCAAAATATGGACCCTCTACCTTGAAAGTAGTTAATGTGTAATCCAGCATGATTTAAGAGCACAATAAACATGGAGGTGGACAGTTAGACAAAGCGTGTGACATTTGTTCTGTGTGCACACAGCTCTGCACCATTAAATGCCTAATCTGCAAGTCCAGAACAATGGCGTACATAGTTAATTATGCCTCAGTCTTGCATTGTGTGTTTATTTGAAACAGAAGCCGATGTGACCAGTAGAGCGTTATTGTCTCCTGGTGAAGGGGTACAGAAACTGTAAAAAAATATATATATATTTAAAAATGACTGACTCTTGTGTGTGTTGCCATAATTCTACAAGGCTACTTTATCTTCCATTGCTATTGTCCACCTGACTCGAGAGAGACAGCAGAAATTGTTCTGTTCCAGACCTGTCAGCTCGGATCTGGTTTGTGTGGGTTTCTGTTCCAGTTTCCATCGCCGTTCCCCTACAGGATTTAAATTTGTAAATAACACATTTGATATTCATGATTCTAAATCGGGCTGACCCCTAGCTGATCGTGGGGGGGGATTAAGATAATTTGGGCACATAATCGGTTCAGACCAGCTTGGAAACTTATACTTTGTATGAGACACTTACAAAAGTCTAGACACATTTGAATCAATTTCTTTCCAACATATATTTATCTTCATGGTTGACTAGATGTGTTAATTTATTTACATCATGGTCCAATAATTGTGACTGTGAATGGGAAAATTAAAGAACATTACCTTTGGCTATGATGCTCAGCAGAAACATCACAAAATAGAGTTGATGATGGCAGCAGTAATAGACATCATTCCCAATGGGTCATGTACAATCTGAAACACTCATTTGTATGCTTAGCTCTGCATCCCTTTCATTATCCGTTTTCGAAACCGTAATGACCTTCACTTTGGTCCTATTGAAATGACAGAACGTGTGAGATGTGGAGGAGGGAGATAGAAAACAACAGCACAAAATCTCACCTTGCCAGTCATTGACACATCACTGGCTGTTATTTATATATTATTATATCACTACATAATGTTATCATTGACCTAAATGGCGTTATATCAACAAGGATAGGGTGATTAAAAAAGGTTATGTCTGTATCAGAAATGACTTTGGACAGGTGGAAAACATTAGTTAAACTTGCAGAGTGACGCAGTACTTTACCTGGGTTACATCTTCTGATAGATGTACTTGAAAGTTGACATGAAATAATCCCGTTTAGTGTTTCATTAGTGCGATTGTGACTAAATTGGCTACAGCTTGTAGCGACGGCGCACGTCAACACACGTTGAAACAAAGGCAAAGATAAAGATATCAAGGATTCAACAGTGATCCCAGCCGCCTTCTCGCGGACCGGTGCGGTGGTACATGTCCCGGGGACCGGCACCGGTCCGCGGACCGGTGGGTGGGAACCCCTGGCCTAAAGGGAAGAGACACTGGGGTTCACGTTGGTCCCGAGACAAACTAATCGAGTACATCCCATCACGATCACCGACCTCGATATGGAGATGGCATTGTCCTAGTCTCGTACACAGTAGAGAAAGGAAGGGGACTACTACTGCCTCGATGGAACAGGGTATGAAGGTCCGGAGGCCACTTGTATGGGATGAGGAACGTGCAAATCTGAGATGGGAGATGACCTCAAGAGGCGGCTGTAACATGGCTACAGTAGAGCCAGTACGGCTTGCTATACAAGGCAGAGACATGGACTCCCACATCCCAGCAGGGAAAGGCCCTGGATGGCGGCTATTCAAAAATAGCAGATATACAAGCTCGTAGCGCGGCACCGAGTGCCACGCTGGTGGCACTCGGTGGTCCCACGCTGGTCCTAAAACTGTTTTTTTTAAGAATCACCTCAGGTCTTAATGGGTTAATGCTACGAATGCCACATGGGTGGACCACATCAACTCTACGGAGGCCTGCCCGTGGGTCACAGACACGGTCACGGAGAGAAGGATGAGGCTGGCTAGGCATTGTGTCAGGCATCCGGAACTGGTTGCAAGCACACTGACACTGTGGGAACCAACCCATGGCAAAGCTAGAAGGGGAAAGAACAAAAATGAATCACACATAATATCAACACAAAATGAACTAATGACGTAGCAGAAGCTCAGGTGTGAAAGCATTCATTCATCACGTCATTTCACTCTCTCCCTTTCTCTTGTTTGCTCACTCTTTCTCTCTCTACCCCAAACATAACATTTATGATAGCACATGCATTGATTTCACAAAGTACAGACTCTTATGTATTGTTTACTTAGATCTATCAGGTCTATTTATTTAGGGTAATTGATTTAAATCTTTGTGGCCACTGTAAGATCAGACGGCGGGGGCGGTCAAGCAAAAGACAGACCTGTGTTGTCAGATTAAATTAGATGCTGTATTGTACAATCACATACTTGTTTCTTCTCCAAACCAGGCTCTAAATGTGGTATATATTGTATACAGTTTAAGTGGTAAATTCAATATGAAGACTTTTCCAGTAATGTGAGGCTCAAACAGAGAAAGCTGTTTGTGCAAATTGTCTCTGTCTGTATTGTACAATACAGTCCCCTCTGGTAGTTGTCCTTGATGCCATGCTGCACTTCCTAGCTGAACATCTTTCAACCAGAAAGACTGACTGTGGACTCCAGACTTCAGGTGAAGATGAACTCTCTCCACCCCACCAGGAACAATTCTGCTGAACAGGAGGAACCCAAAGAACATCAAGACCTCAGTAAGTTATTACTACTAATTATGAACAAAGGTTTATATTCGAAATACAAATATGTAAAATGCAACCAAGGTTACTAAGTTATCAATTGGGGATGCCAACTAACTTACTTACTTACTTAAAAATACCCAAATAACTGTACTGCCTCTCAACTATCTTCCCTTTGTCTTTGTTTTCAGTGTTGCATCTTCAGTCTGGCTTCCCTGCCTTACCAGCTGTAAATAAACAGAAAAGATGCTTGGCTAAACCAAAACACCACAGCTGTGACCAGTGTGGAAAACACTTCACTAGACTGGACAACCTTAAAAGACACCAGAGGATTCATACAGGAGAAAAAACATACAACTGTGACCAGTGTGGGAGCAGGTTTATATCAAAAGCTCACCTAAAGGATCACCAGAGAATTCACACTGGTGAGAAACCCTATGATTGTGACCAGTGTGGGAAACACTTCACTAAATTGTCCAACCTTAAGCAACACCAGATAATTCACACTGGAGAGAAAACATATCATTGTGAACAGTGTGGGACCAACTTTGCTCAATTGACATCCCTTAAAACACACCAGAAGATTCATACTGGAGAAAAAAACATACCACTGTGACCAGTGTGGGAGCAAATTCACGACAAAATCTAACTTAATAAAACACCAGAGGATTCACACTGGAGAAAAACCCTATGGTTGTCACCAGTGTGGGAAACACTTCGCTCATTTGTCCAACTTTAAAAAACACCAGAGGATTCACACTGGAGAAAAACCATACCACTGTGAACAGTGTGGGAGCAAATTCACGACAAAATTTAACTTAATAAAACACCAGAGAATTCACACTGGAGAAAAAACCATACCACTGTGACCAGTGTGGAAAGGATCACTTACAAAATCACAAGCAAAATCACAAGCACACAGGATTTAAACCCTTTCCTTGCAGTCAATGTGGAAAGGGTTTTTCCTCTTCAAGAAATCAAAAATATCATGAGCGCACACATATGTAAGGAAAACCCTATCAACGTGAACAGTATGACAAGATGTCAGTGGAAAGAAATGTCATTTGTCATAAACTGGCCACCCAGTCTTTTAATGTTGTAGTGCATGTCCCTCAATGTCCTGTTCCTATATACTCTTAATGTGCTTTCAGTCAGTCAAATACATTACAAAATCACAAGCTTGTACACATTGAATTTAACCATTTCTTTGTAGTCAATGTGGAAAGGGGTTTACTCAGTCAGGAGATCCAAAATGTCATGAGCGCACACATATGTAAGGAAAACCCTATCATTGCAAACAGTGTGACAGGAGCTTGATTGGAAAGTAAGAAAAAATACACCAACACAATGTTTAAAATCTTGTCATGTGTCATAGATATGTAGACTGGCCGCCCGGCCATGTGGAGATATGTGCTCTATTTTGAGACTAGTTCTAGTTGTACCTGTGTGTGTGTGTGTGTGTGTGTGTGTGTGTGTGTGTGTGTGTGTGTGTGTGTGTGTGTGTGTGTGTGTGTGTGTGTGTGTGTGTGTGTGTGTGTGTGTGTGTGTGTGTGTGTGTGTGCGTGTGCATGGGGGGGGGGGGGGGGGGTGTACTTGCCAAGACAGAGAGAGGAAGGGTATCCTGATTTCTCATGCTCTGGATAACAGCATCCGCTGAATGCCTACCGGTATGTTAATAAATTGTGTATTGCGTGGAGATGACGCATGTATGGGATAGAGAGAGGCCACAACCTCTTTTGTTATCTTATTTCTTTCTATCCTTAGTATTCTTATTTCTATGTTCTTGAACAATAGACTGTGTGTGTGTGTGTGTGTGTGTGTGTGTGTGTGTGTGTGTGTGTGTGTGTGTGTGTGTGTGTGTGTGTGTGTGTGTGTGTGTGTGTGTGTGTGTGTGGACGAATTGAGGAGAAACAGGAAGCCGTTCAAGGCTCCCTGTTCAAGGCAGAAAGGTGCTCATAGACGTCAGACCCCTTTGTATTTTACACAGATGTCCATTCAGCTCTGTGACTCCCTTCGCTGCCAGCTTAATGGCAAAACAAGAATGCCTCAACATTCTGTGTCCATACTTTTTATACAGAACAGCGAGGCGGAATAACGGCACAACATGTAAAAGGGGGCAAAGAGAGAGAGAGGTAGGGTGAAAGATAGTGTAGTATTCACTTAACACAACATGAAAGAACACTTTACACAGCAGAGTCCCCCTGGCCTCCATCCGCTCTTCACACTCACTATCAAAATATTGACACGGGGAGAAAAGCAAGCTGCATTTACTCCCATGTATCAAACACTTTGTCTTTTTGAATTATTGATGGAACTGGAGGGGGCTCAATGGGCACTGGACATGGGGCTATCTTCGTGTGTTTTTTTTTCACACATCACCCGTGGTGCGTTCTCTAGCTAGCTAAATGGGCAGCTCAAAGCTTTTCAGGTTGTACTGAAGTACAACTTGGGGCTGAAAAGAGAAAGGGAAAGAAAAAAGAAACGGTCCTCAAGCGATTTTTTTTGAGCAGTCGATTGAATGAAACTCTCCTGTTTATGTCAATTTTATAGATTTTGTAAAGGCGTTTGACGGTGTGGATCGAGATGCTGTGGAAACTGATGGTTAATTAACATCATCAAGAACCAAGGAATGCAATGTCTTGTCCTCCATGAAGGTTGCCTATCAGAGGCCTCTGAGGTCCTGACTGGGCTACGGCAGGGATGCTTGCTCTCGCCCTTTTTGAGGCCTCCTCTGCATAGACTGGACCATGAAGCAAGCAACGAGCAATAGCCAAACCGGCATACAGTGGAGCCTGACTGAACATCTAGAAGACCTAGACTTTGATGATTGATGATTTAGCACTCCTAGCACATACACACAGATGCAGGGAAAATCACCCAAACTAGAGACCTGCTTTGCTTGGGCTCAAAATCAACTAATCAAAAACCAAAATAATGCAAATTAACGATAAGAACAACTCAACCAGAACCAACTAGACGAGGTAGACAGTTTTACATACTGTACCTTGGAAGCATAATTACCGTGGACGGAGGAACGAATGAGGATGTCAGTGCCAGAATAGGAAAAGCAAGGACAATATTCAACAACTCAAATAAAATCTGGAAAGCAAAAAATACATCACGCAAGACCAAACTACAAATCTTCAACTCTAATGTCAAATCCACCCTACTCTACAGTTCTGAAACCTGGACAATAACGACCAACATACTCAAAAAACTACAGACATTCCTCAACCGATGCCTCCAACGCCTCCTAGGAATCTACTGGCCCAACACCATCTCCTATGCCAACGTGTGGGACCTCACAAAGCAGGAAACGATAGACACCCAAATCAGGAGGAGGAAATGGAACTGGATAGGCCACACACATAGAAGACAAAATAGTTGAAGAACAAAACATGCTCTAACATGGAACCCGCAAGGCAGGAGGAAGAGAGGAAGGCCTATAGCGAGCCACCTGGAGAAGGACCACAGAACAGGAGACGAAGGCGCAGGGGCTGTCATGGCAACAACTGGATCATGGAGGGCACAAGACCGGAGAGAATGGAGGAGTTTTCATAGATGGCCTATGTTCCTCAGGGAATTTAAAGGCCTAAGTAAGTCAAGCGATTTTTATATTTAGCTGATGAGAAATGGAAGAGGTTGACGGTTCAAATGGACCAGATGGCGGAGCTACCATTGTCGAAGGGATCATATCATATCAATGTAGAACTGAATCCAGAAAGAAAATAGATAGATAGTTGGTAGGTTGGAGTGGTTTGTCGGTGTCAGCTCGAGAACGGTTTGAATGAGCTAGACCCCTGGGAGATGGATTGCTGATGAGGAGTACATCACCTACCATCAGCTCCCAGTACTTACCACACCACTCAGTAGCTGTGCTACGCAGATGCTGAGTTGTCGGTGCCCAGGATCAAACCAGGGGTCATCAATATGTCCGTACACAGACAACATGTGTCCGTGGCAAAGACTTGGTCTTGTCCGTGGCAAATTCATTTGCACACCATTATAATGTTCTTATTTTGATCATAACATAACCTTGCGGTCTCTTCCGACGGAGCAACCAGCTGACACAAATGGGCACGCAGGTATTAGACTATAGGTGATGACTGTGGTGAGCTGCCCGAGGTATTTCTCGCAATCCCACATAGAGATTGCTAATGATGGACTGATACGTGAAGGACACCAAAAGCTGGAAAAAGATTTTTCATATACAAAGGGCCTCTCAAGGTCACCAGGCTCACAGATGAAGCGTGATGACATGCCAAAATGAATAGCACTTTCTGAAATCTCTCTCTCTCTCTCTGTCTCTCTCTCTCTCTCTCTCTCACACACACACACACACACACCCACACACACACACACACACACACACACACACACACACACACACACACACACACACACACACACACACACACACACACACACACCATACAGTAGTGAGTGAGAGAGTGTGTGTCCTTATTCCAATGCATGAGCTTGCATTAGTCGATAGAGGGAAACCCCATAAATCCTGTCTCCACATCCAGGATAAGAAAAATAATGAATCCAAATACAGTCCAGGCCAGTTTACTTGTATCCACCAGTGCAAAAAGGGACTGGTTTCCTTTTACAATGGTGTGATCCCGCCAGTCTTAATTCCAGTTCCAGCTCTTTCTTCTCTGAGGTTCCTCTTGGGTTGTGTCCATGGATAACCACCAGCTCTGTCTTGTGCAATGGCTGTTAAATTGGGATAGACATAAAACCAAGTGCCAATGAAACTATGAATTGTGATCTCATACTGTACTTGCATTCCTGTGAGGAAAAGGTGTTTCTGTTCCTCTTCTCCTGCTCTGCTCTATTGTTTTCATTGTAGTGTACTGTTTATTCAGTAAGTTTATTTAGTAAAATGAGTAATGTAATACATTTTCTGATCTTTTGTTTATAGGGCTTGTTTTGCTTTTTGTTGTTTTAATGATACATGTGATATTAATTAATCTTTGTTTTTTGCTGTTGTTGTTTTTGAGGCACCCAGGAAGATTAGAGGCCACTTTGTAGAAGCTAATGGCCAAATGAAAACATAAAGAATAATAAGAGTTCTTGCATGTGGGCTGTTAAATGCTTCATTAATCCTTCATCATTCATCCTTCACTATATACTGACATCCTACACAACACAACACAACACAACACAACACAACACAACACAAGGTTTGATTAGAAGGCAAAAGCATGCACACACCCAGGTCACACCAGGTCTGTTGGTCCTGTTACTATACATTTCAATCCTTCTTGCAGTATAGAGACTGCTTGTCTCAGTATACAGAGCTTACTGTAAAATAATACATGAGGTCAAGGAGAAAAACAGAGAGAGAAAAAAACTCCTGTAGAGCAAATACATCAGTTTGTCATCATCTCGAGGCACAGACATAGACCTGTATTACATTTTGTATATAACGCGATGGTACTGTAACAATTAATTTATGTGGTCAAATAAATGAATGAAACCCTGGCCACCCTCATACCCAACCCAACCCGATCTCACACAACTTAGTATACATTGCACGGAGTGTCATTCCGTGCATAGACACCTAGAAAACCCGAAAATCCGTGCATAGCCGCCTCGCATCTCCTCCATTGACTAAACCATTTCGGAGGCGCACAGTCTCAAGCGAACTGGAGCCACGTGAGGGACCACCGAGTGAGCTAAAGCGAACTAGTTGACGTCCCAAACTTTGCGACGTTCTGCTCTGCTTCCGAGTTGCAACCGGTTACGCCCACCGTGGGACTCGCCGTACATATGCACAGATTTTCGGGTTTTCTAGGCGGCTATGCACGGAATGACGTGCACTGGGTCTGTGCAATTTATACGAAATTGTGAGATCAGGCTGCCCAATCATATATGATTTGGACCAATTGCTGAGAGGGGGATGTCAGAGAACTAGAAAGAGAAAATACAAGGTTCTATCTGGCAGGCTGCACACATCACACCGGGAGAGGACACAGCAGCATTTTGCCGTTGCTCCGTAGTGCTCCAAAAGTTCAACTCCTTCTAGAGTATACTGTGGCCTTAAGGAAGGCCAGCTGTGGTGGGTGTCAAACTGGACAGTGTGGAGGTGGTGGAGGAGATGAGAATGCGAGGAGAGCTTAACACAACCATTGAGAACGCCTCCCGCCCCCAGTGGTGGAAAGAGTGCTCACATTTTTTACTTAAAGATGGAGTGCCATGATATTTTTCAACCCTAAAACCTGATCATAAGGTATTATTATTATGTAAGCATTTTTTTCCCAAAAAAAGAGTGTACAGAAATTGTTAAAAAAAATGTTTTTATGTGGACACGCCTCCAGTTCATTAAGTATGCCTGGTTCTCACCTTAGCACCTCCTCCACCACCTTAGCACCACCCACCTGTCCTAGTCCCTCCTCCTCCTCATGCCCACACCTGTTGTGTTATGATAATGAGAGGGAGGGTATGTTTTTTGGGGGCTCTGTGATGTCACTATGCCCCTGTTTTTGGATTGGCACGTTTGACTCTCAAGGTTTCAGCCTCCAGGAAAAAACTCCAAATAGTCAGAGAAGACATGAAACACCATAAAACCACCAGCGGGGGCCTTAATGAAGTTCTATCAACCTCATAGGCACATGAAAAACAGAAAAAGTGCAAAACCATGGCACCACCTCTTTAAGTAAAATAAATACTCTGTAACAAGTAAAAGTCTGGAATTCAAAATGTACTTGGGTAAAAGTACAAAAGTATTGGTGTCAAAATGTACTTAAAGTACCAAAAGTAAAAGTACTCATTATGCAGAATATGCCATTTCACAAGTTTTAAAATGTATAAAAATCGTTATTTTAAATAGCAGATTTACAAGCTCACAATCAGTGGTGAGCTGTGGATTTTTGAGCTATGGGGGCTCAAAAGCACATGCACGCGCGCGGGCATGTGCACATAGCCACTCAGCTCAGTGCTAGTTGAAATACTGTATTCAACATGTGATTATTAATGTAATTATATTTCTTATTATTTTTGTTGCATTGTTAATTTGTTGTTTTTATTTTTGTTTCAATTAATGAATTATTTTATTTTCCTTTTAGTTTTATATAAAAGCCCTTTACATAGACCCACCCACACATAAGTAGTTAAAATAATCAGACAACTTGTCTTTGTCTTGTCTCAGAGAACTGGGTCCCCTGCTAAGCGATCCCCTTCACACTCTGCAGTGCAGAGACTGTTGTCTCATTGTGAGAGGAATGTAACACATTCAATTCAAGTCCGTGTCTTTTCTCGAGTAGCCTAATGTTATGCAAAGCAGCGAGGTAGAGGCTATTGAGAACGGCTCGCCACTGACGGCGCGAACCTTGAGAGGCTATTGTTTAAACTTTAAGGTGTTAAAGACCGCCGCTGACGGTGCATGCTCGCACGTGCATGTGGAGCATGCGTAAGCCCGCAGCCCCCATAGTGTCAGAGCTAAGGGGTCACCGACCCCCTGAGCCCTAGAGCTCACCCCTGCGTACGTGAGCTTGTATATCGGCTATTTTCGAATGGCCGAAATATAGGGCTGAAGAGGTTAATATTTTGTAATAATAATCAAAGTCTGCAAAGTAACTAAGTTTTCATATAATTGTAGCGGAGTAGAAGTAAAAGTACTGAAAATTGGAAATACTGAAGAAAGTAAAAACTACCTCAACATTTTACTTACAAGTACAGTACTTGAGTAAATGTACTTAGTTATTTTACACCACTGCCCACCCCTGTACGAAGAGTTGGGACTGATGAGATGATGAGCTCAGCCACAGCTTTATCCACCCCGTAGATGTTCCTTTGTGCTAGTGGCGATGAGACCACACCTACAGTGTACATGCTCCTCCCACAGCCTTATTATCTAATGAGATCATGCATTCGCCCCTGTGTGTCTGTGTCTGTCTGTGTGACTGACCGCAACAAAAGCCAGCAAACCACAGCCGATCAGCGCCACATTTCTTCTGCACACTGACTGCAGGCCGTAAGGATCTTAATAAAAATCAACTGTCATTTTTGTGAATTAATAATCACAGTGCAATCGTCCCTCTGAGGGGGCGACTGCGCGGTGATTCCAAAACTAGCCATTTGGCGCCTGTCTGTCAGGCTTATGGGCTCTATACTATTACTAGCAAATTGGGATGTGCCTGTCACTCAATAATCTCACGTCGCCAGTCCATCTGAGATCTCCACCTATAGGCTACATCTGGGGACTTAAATTCAAGGTCGCTAACACAGCGGTTAGTAGAACCGCTAACACACCCATTGCTAAGCAGTTTTATGTCTTATATTGGTTTACTCTAATTGTTTCCACACAGTTTTAGCAACAAAGGCTGAGAGATTGTCCTCAGTCTCTATAGACAGGTTCCTATGCAAGCAGGGTACACAACGCAGCTCATTACAGAATATCTGGAACCCATCCTTCTTGTTTGAGGCTTACTCGTAAAGTAAAAATCCAATTTTTTTTGGTTTCCTATATTTAAAAAAAGATATATATTATTTCAAAAGATTAAAAAAATATCACAACTTTTCAGCAATTAAAAATAAATAAAATGTAAATGTGTCGCCAGCAAAACAATTTTCGTTTTTCTTGTCATTTTTAGACATGATTAAAAGTTAAAACATCCTCAACTTTTCAGCCTTGCACAGCTCCTTGTTTTAGCTAGTCTAATTGGTGAGATAGCTTGCACAGTTGATTAGAAATTAATAATTCAAAAATAGCTCAGACTCATTGACTTCCATTGTACAATGAAACAGCTCTCAAAGTCACTTTTTTAGCACATAGATGATATATAACATCACAAAACCCGGTACGGCATTTGTTTTAAAGAAAACTTTTAACAACCTGTTGATTTTACATTTTGAAGATGCAGATTCGGAGCCACAGCCAGCCCAGATCTTCCACAGAAATGTGCTAAATGAACATGAAGTTGATATTTTCTTTAAAAACAAGCACTGTACTGAGTGTTCTGATGTTAAGTTGCGAAACATTCGTTCCGCTTCAAATTTATCTCTCTTTATTGAAATATTATTTTAGCCGTGTGTGTCTGCGCCCTACACTGGGAATCGTGGGTGCTATAATGATCTACCAGCAACTACTGGAGGTTTCGCCACGTTACACAATATGCCTTTGAGGTAGCGCAGTGGTTTGCATTATCTCTGCTGAATTATGAGCTCATGAACACAATCATAAGAGTTTTAATATGTCACAATAGCAGCAATTATTTCATACAGGATGATGGTGTACCTGCTAGGCCTTGGCCTGTCGCACCTCCAACGGTGCCGATGGAGGACTATGCATGGCAGGGGCGTCCGCTTCCCTGAGCCAGGCCTAAACCTGACCGCATACCAAAACAGTTGAGCTGCAGGGTCTTCAGCTGGGGACCACCTTTCATTGATGTTTCGCCCCTTACCCAGAACATCTCCTGGTGGCGGGGCAGTGAACAGGGACGTCTCCCTGACACCCCCTGCAGCTCAACTTATTTTGATGTTCCCCCCCAAGTCTTGTCTCGTCGTCTCAGACAGAGCCAGTGGCTTGCTTTCTCTGCTTCCTCCGATAGCTCTTTGGTGGCTTTGCTCAGTCTGGCTCCCCGTAGCCCCACGTCTCTGAGCAGGCGTGACGTGGAACTGCCAACGAAGCCCCTGGCTCCCACTTCCACCGGGTACGTCCTCGCAGTCCATCCGCTTTCCCTGCACTCCGCAACCAGGTCTGCATATTTTGCCCTCTTCCTTTCGTAGGCAGCTTCCAGACCCTCCTCCCATGGCACTGTCAACTCAACCAGCAGTACTGACTTCACCGCTGCTGACCACAGCACCACGTCGGGTCTTAAAGTGGTGGTACAGATTTCCTGTGGGAACTGGAGCTGTCTACCCAGGTCCACTTCCATCTTCCACTCCACCCCTGGTGTTAACAGCTTGGAGGGTGGTAATCTCTTGCTGGAGTGTTCTGCAGGTTCCCCCTGCCTGTGGAAGTGGATCCCATGTTGGCTCCTTGATGGACCCTGGTTGTTCGCCTCCTGCCGGCTTTTTTCCAGCACCTCTGCCAGCTTCCTGAGCACTTGGTCGTGCCGCCATGTAAGTCGACCCTGTGTCAGAGCTGTTTTACATCCTGACAGGACATGCTGGAGTGAGGCATTGGTGGTCCCGCAGAGGTCACAGGATTGCTCTGTTCCAAACCACTGATGGAGATTTCGAGGGCTTGGGAGCGTGTCGTAGGTCGCTCTAATGAGGAAACTGAGTCGATTTTGTGGCATTTTCCAGAAGTCTGCCCAGTTGATTGCTCGACTCGCGACATCCTCCCAGGTAGTCCACCGCCCCTGCTGCCCCTGTGCCACAGACTTTACTCTGAGCTCCTCCTGTTCTATTCTGGTAACCTCGGCAACAACAAGATCCTTCCTCTCCTTCCTGTTTGCCTTGGACCATAGAATAGGTGGGTCGCTCCATCCAAGGCCTGCCCGCCCTGTTTGGACCCTGCCCACGACCTCTTGATGTTGCAGTCTGCCCATCACCTTCTGCACCTCCTCCTCAGCCCTCCATTTCCTTCCAGTCGCAACTCTAACATTTGCTTCTGCCACTGTCCTGTCGGCGGAGTCCCTTAATTCCATCACCAGTCTTGCCTTCTCCTGCCTGAGTTTTAATATGTCACAATAGCAGCAAAGTAATTTACACATACATCATTTCCATTTTTTTTTATTGGACCAATTCTGAAATGCCCTCATGAAACCATACATTTTCACAGGTGTTTGCGTTGGTTTGTCAATACAATACAATTTAATACAAACCTGCACACGTTAACCCCCCGGCAACCATCACATTTCATTTAGGCGTGTGAGATTATTGTCTTATTGCCACCTCATATTTATTGTGTTGCCAGTAAATATGAGATGGCAAGGTCTGATGTCATTACATCTCGGAACTCAATCCCACATTGTAAGATGCCGTGCAAGAAATCCTTGAAAGTCAAGCTGCATAAATTGTGAGAAGTAAGGTTATATAACAGACATGTTTTCCACTGTTATGCTGTCCGCAGTGCATGGTGCGCGGTGCTGGAACAGTGGGCTTGAACCTAAGTTTGAACCTCCACCATTTCTTGTCGGGTGCTCTCTAGGGGTATCAGATATGTAGGGACCATGGTGAAGGCTGACATTTAGCTAACAAAGACCACGCTAACGTAACCCCTCTGGGGTTGCAGGTGAGTCGATCAGCGGGCAATGTAGCCATGTATCAGATGAGCTGCTGACATTTGGGTTTTTTATCATTATCGCACCCACTCTCACTCCCGCCGTTGCTGCGAAAAGTCAACTCAACCTGCACTTATGTCTCAATGCATTTGCAATGAGTCACAAGGCTGAGTGTTGTGAACGGGAGAGCGATGATTAAAGGACAAGGCCGGAGGGGTTACTGGAGTTTGATAGCTTCTATACTTTCACCGCAGTTGTTCTTGACACAGTAGTGATGGGCAATGGAGCTCCTTTCAGTGTAGAATCAGTTCACTAAAAACAGTTGTTCAAAAGAAACCAAATCGTTCAGTGCTTGACTACTTAGTCTTTAGACTTACTTCTGGTTGTGTTTGCCCACTGCCAGACATTTTAGTTTTTGAGTGGTGCCAACCACTCCTACATTTGACTTTGTGTGTTTGTGTGTCCGGATGAGCAAGGCCTCAACAGCTGCAGCTGATTGCAACACAAAGATGCAACCAGTTACACTAATTCAACGCATGCACACGCACACACACACACACACACACACACACACACATACACACACACACACACACACACACACACACACACACACACACACACACACACACACACACACACACACACACACACACACACACACACACACACACACACGCTGCTTAATGAAATTAACTCATCAAAGGCACCACTCTCTCACACTGGGTGTGATTATTTTATACCTTTTCAACTGATCACAGAAAATGTATATCCGTTATGATCGCCTGTCTGACCGTTTGTAAACACACACGGTATCCGTGTGCGTCGCCCAGAGAAAAAATAGTCCAACGAGATGGTATGCGAATCTCTAGACAAAAATGCACGCTTTTCTTACCTTTTCAATTGGCCACAGAAAATTTGTATCCATTATTATCGCTTATCTGGCCGTTTGTAAACACACCCGGTATCCGTGTGCGTCGCCCAGAGAAAAATCATCTCAACTGCGACGGCCCCTTCTCTTCTATAGCAGCACGTTGAAAATAACATGTCTCGCGAAATCCAGGGCAAAAAAAGTCAACTCAAGATACAGCCGTTTCCATGAAAAGGAAGTGGACGGAGGCGTAAATCTTTGGATGACATTGTCTCCGGATCCTTGTGAGTAGAGAGTAAAAGTGATCACTCAGGTTTATGGAAAAAAACGTCGTCAAAGTCGCCCTTGGCAGTGAATGAGTTAAAAGGATAACACAAAAATCCCTAGGGGCTTGTTTGCATTGTGGTCCTGTGTATTCAATTCATCAACACATTTAAAGACATACAATAATATACAATAATAAACAAGACATCAACATTAGTAGCAATAAACGGGGGGGGGGGGGGTAATTTCGTCCAACATTTATTGAAATGTTGATTGATGAAGGGCCAGAACTAAGGGTAACGCCTTAAGAACTTTACTGTCTGAGGTCTGAAGCAATAGAGTGAAAGTGTCCTAATTGAGAGCTGCTGAAAGTTTTGTTTTGTCATCACTCATTCATATTTCGTTTATTGTTATTTTTATATTATTTATTTTGTTTTATTTTCACTTATTTATAGTTTTTAGTTTTTAAACATTACTTGTGACGTGTTGTTTCGTACTATAATATAGTACAAAAGCTGATTACTTTATCAAAGCAGCCACACACATATTATGTGTGTAGCTGCTTTGATAAAGTAATTTCCCTCATATGGAGGGACTGAGTGAGAGACTGCCTCTCGGATCCGATTACACTGAATGAAAGGCCACGTCCTTCATTCAGTGAATGACATCATAGTCATTTTGTTCTCAGGGATAGTCACTGAGGGGGACATCCGAGATGAACAGTGCCCAGCCTCTTCCAGGAGCTCAATGGGGCCATTGGCTAATAATGCTAGTGTTTCAGTCCAATGAGGAAAGGGGAACTGTCTCTTAAGCCAGCGGTTCTCAACCTTTTTGGCTGGCGACCCCCCAAAAAGACTTGGCCAGGGCTCACGACCCCCCTCCTTCTCGACTCAGTCTAACAACACACACTGAACACATACTTCAATGTGTTTTTAAATTATTTTTTGGGTGAAAAAAGAAAGAAAAAAAATCATCATTAAATAACATCCACTTGAACACAGTTAAAAATATCCTGACATTTAATTATTTTTCCATTTTTTAAATTGTAGTCATGCAAAGATTATCATCATGTGCACACTGAACAAACATGTGCGTGCACACATACAGACTTATTATTATTACTATAAATAAAATAACGGGGGGTTTGATAAGAGGAGTAATATTACACTTGAGTCTAACCTTGCATCTGAGAATACAATTTACGCACCTCTTCATACAGCTCCAGTAGCCAATCACCTCTTCATACAGCTCCAGTAGCCAATCACCTCTTCATACAGCTCCAGTAGCCAATCACCTCTTCATACAGCTCCAGTAGCCAATCACCTCTTCATACAGTACATGCAGCTCCAGTAGCCAATCACCTCTTCATAGTAGTAGCGGCCGTCAGTCTCGAGAGACCATGGCACAAGCGCACTTGGATTAGATCAGGTGGTGCTGAGGGAGCAGTGCATAGTGTGGCTGTACAGTCCCACTCGCGATTTACAGTCTCTCTGGCAGTGATTGCACTTGAATGTGCTCTCGCCTGCTGATGCTGATTGAGGTGCTTTTTGCCTTGCTTTTCCTGGTGCAGGATTTCCATCCACCTGTCAGGTATAACCTTAAGCTTCACGCACCCAGTGAAGCAAGCGGATTGTGGCGGAACAGCACCTTTTGGGCTGGGGGCTGCCCAGCTTAGGCGGGCGGTAGCTGTTCAGTCGAAACTTAACAATCTCTCTACGCCAATCAAGCGAGGCTTATCACCAGTAGACTGCTGCTCCCCGTGTTGTGCCGTCGCGGTGAAGCGACGCTGGAGTGTCCTCTCCAGTGCGCAAGCCTGGGTTTCAAGGTATGGGAGACCAGCTATAACCCACTTAGCAGGTCCCCCCTCTCCACTCTGCTGGTGGGATCCAAGGGAGAGGCAGAAGCCAATACAGCTTGGCACCAACGTTGTCGCAGGAGTTGCCGGAACGTTGCTTAGGATAGCAGCGGACCACCTATAGGGACTCCAGCTCCTGATTTGTCCTTGGGGTTGACTCCCGAAGCCCATCCCGTATGTAGGGTATTGCCACAGGGCAGTGGAGGTTTCATTTTGGAGTTTCCCTTCTCCTAGGCGGGTTGCCCTCCCAGGCTTCTGAGCCCCACCTGCCCAGAACTTCACCGTAACCCTGGTTTGGGGGCTGTCAGGTACTGAGCCTTTGCCAAAGGCCGCCCGGAGGTAACAGTGGTTAGGGGTACCCTCATTCTGTCCCCTAGGTCCAGGCCCCCACCGTCGGATGCAGTTTAACGTCATGCCCAAGACATCACCTCTTCATACAGTACATACAGCTCCAGTTGCCAATCACCTCTTCATACAGTACATGCAGCTCCAGTAGCCGATGGCACTGCAGGCCACCGACGTGGGCCTTGCAATTCACCTCTTATGTTGAAAAAGTCCACTGGTTTATCCATGTGATTTGGGTGTTTGCTGTAATCTTTGTTTTCACTGACGTTCACACTTGTGTCAGACACATTTTAATTTTTTTCACCTCCTTTCCAAACAGCTGTGCCTCAACTTGCCCACTGTGAGATTCTCACCTGTGGGTCGAAGTTGACAATTGTTGTGGGGTGTTAGGTGTATGATATCTTTTTGTATGGCTCTTAGTATTACCAACAGCAAGATGCATCCACCACACCGTTCCATCCACCATCCACAGGCTGTTGAGATTTTGCAAATGACTGAGAGCCCAACTGACTGACACATTAATGGGTCTTTTCAGGAAGTGATCCTTTTTTCCTTTTGTTCAACTTAACAAACTAGTTATTTTGAACACTGTTATGACCCTGGCCTAGGGGGACCAGGGGACACAACAAAAATACAGGGGAGACGCAGTTTTCAAAGAATAGTGTTTATTTAAGTAACCAAAATGAACGAACAAATCATGAACGAACAGATGAGGTGTGGAAATCAGTAAAGTCAGTAGTGTAATGCGTGTATGCATGGGTGGATTGTGTAGTGTGTGTGAGTGTTGTATGTGTGAACATAAATGTGGGAGGGAAAAGTGTAGCTGGGTTGAGGAGCAAAAGCAAATGAACTGAAGGAGAGAAAGAGGACTGGGGAGGCAGGCTTTTATAGGGCGTCAACACCCGGGCCCAGGTGCACGCCAATTTGGCTGATTGCCAACATCTCACTGCTCCCCAAGTCCTAGGAACCAATGAGAACACAAATGAATACAAAGCAAACCATAACCATATAACCTAAGAGTGACACATTATCATACTATACAGGGAACCGTCACAAACACATTGCCCATAAAAAAATCTTTGAAGTGATTATATTTGTGTGTTCTTACATGTATACAGTACCTTTTGATGTGTGATTGAAGTATTTTTTTGACCTTGGTACAGAATGAATATCCTTCCATCTTTTGAACCTTCCTTTCTTGCTCATTCACGTTCCTTTCCTCTCACCGTGGTGTTGATTGTTGATCTGCTCACAACAGCAGCTGCTTGGATTTGAGGATAGATTGATGCTTTAATAGAAGTGGCGACATATGAGACCCAATACCCTGATGCCTACTTTATATTGCAATATCCAGGAATAAATGCATCATCCTTCATTGTCCTATTACTTGCCGGCTTCCCTCCCAGGCATCTTTCTGAAACACACTGGTTTTGTTCCACAGTCGAGCGATGGCTGAATAATCTCCGCTCGCTTCCCGGTGCGTCGGCTACCTGAGGCGGGCTCATAAAAGCTAAGATCTGAGGCATTAATTCGCAGGATTCCATTAAAAGTGTGCGATCACATTAAGTACATTCACCGCATGGTATTGAGTGTGTGTGTGTGTGTGTGTGTGTGTGTGTGTGTGTGTGTGTGTGTGTGTGTGTGTGTGTGTGTGTGTGTGTGCGCGCGCGCGTGCATGTGTGTGTGCATGCGTGCGTGTGTGCGCCTACGTGCATTTATTTCCCATTCATACGATTTGATTCGAGGGATCTCTGAGTTGATTTAGCGCCGTAGCGTTGATGAGTCTCTATCTCTTTTTTCTTTCACGCTTTAATCTTTTATTCCATTCAACTGAGGGCCACAGAGGTGTGCAGTCATTCGGAGGTCTTTGCCAGAGGGCCCGTGCAACCCTGTTGACATCTTCTTAAGCACGGCAAAGATGATTAGATTGCAATTCGAAAACGCATTGAGGTTCATTCTTCAAACGTTCCAGTTTTTACTGCCCGGACAGCATCAGGCAATTATCCCCATTGCCGTGCCTATTATGACAACAAGATGACTCCATCATTCCAGAGTTATACTTTTATAACGCCCGTACAAAACACTATTTGAATAATAATGCCCTATAATAGCTCACTCAACTATGTCCATCATCCCAATTATATCACTACCTTGTACTAATTACTTACCAATTAGTCATGGAAACGTTAGGAGTGGATATCTGATTCATTCAACGAGTATTAGTTTCAGCTTATTATGGAGATGCAGCACGTTGCAGCTCTGCACTCTGCTCCCTCCCTTTAGGCCTAATTGGAGCTTAGATGATTCCTGCGCTGTTTGTTTAGCCCTGATTGCACCTGGGATAAAGACTTCAATTAAAGAGAGAAGCGTAATGATCTCGTCTTAAAATGTCAGACTTTGTACCACAGACAGGCCTTCACAAAAAGGTCACTGCTATACGTATGGTGTTCACAGTGGCGTGTTGTGTCTCAACCGAGCTTCAAATTCAAGGTTCTAGCAGCTTCAGAGAGGTTGTTGGCCATGTCGGAACACTAAACAATATAAATAGTTAATCACAGACTCATTTCCAAGGGGCCATTGGGGAGGAAGACAACAAAGTTATTCATTTAAAGGTGCTAAAATGAGATATTTATTCTATCTGTGTTTATATCGCAGACCGCCTCAGGGCTACAACTATACCAAAGCTGATTAACATGCCGATGACAACAACATCGAGGTGTGCGCGCTCGTGTGCGTGTGTGTGTGTGTGTGCGTGTGTGTGTGTGTGTGTGTGTGTGTGTGTGTGTGTGTGTGTGTGTGTGTGTGTGTGTGTGTGTGTGTGTGTGCGTGCGCGTGTGTGTGTTGTGCGTGTGCGTGTGCGAAAGAGAGTTGTGCGTAGGCATTCCTCCTTTGTTTCCCTTGTTTACCTGTAGGGCACACATTGCACCAGAGAAGCATGAGACTGTTATTATTGACAAATCACCCCAGATCGTTGCTACATTAGCTCCGCTTTTAAAACTGTCCCTCATTCTGATTGCTTAAACATTGTTCCCTCAAAGAGCTCAACGTAATGAATTAAACATTTCAGATATTTATTCCTACATTATTTCGGGTTTGCCAAATGACCATACCGTCAGGGAATACGCCATTGTTTTGTGTATCTTCTTTTGCACCCTACCCTCTTTGTTCCAGATAATATTGTTAGAGAAAACTATGTTGTGGTGACACGACCATGGCAGACAGGAACCTGATTAGGCCGCACAGGAAGTGTGCTTTTTGTCGCCCAATTTCATCAGATTGCATCATGGTGGGTTGTCACCGACACATCCTTCCCCTCGTCGAAAAAACACACGGGCCCTAATGAACATTTCCCACCTGTCACATTATTTTTTTATTTCAATAGCATTGCCTAAGTGACATCATGCATAGATCAATAAATGTCAGTATGCTGTGTGACACCACATACTAACATGCCGTGGGATCCTTTTCTTATGTCACCAAAAGCAACTGTGAAACCATGTTTGTTCCTTAATTGGAATTACAAATATGTCATTGTCAAAACATGAAATATCTTCAATATAGCCTTGCAGTAGTAAGACGGGACAAAGACTGGTTTGTGACATGCACTAGTCGCAGTCAAATGCTAACTTAATGTTGAATTTATTTGAGCGCCCGGGGGCTATGGAGGTCGATGTCAGTCACTTGGTCTTTTGGTCAGTTCGTCCAACACTTTCGTCCCAAACCAAGATATCTTGAAATCTACTGGCTAGATTGCCATGGAATTTGCTGTGCACCTCCATTTTCCCTGGAGAATGAACCTTATTGATTTTTCAGACCCAAGGCATTTCCTCAAGCGTAACTATTAGAGCAGAAATTCCACTTGCACACAAGCTATGATATCAATATCTAATGGGCAAATTGACATTGAAAGTAAGCAAGTAAACTTGCTAAGCAGAAACTTTTTCAAGCCAATGAGCACTTTGTATTCAAATTTGTAAGCCGAAATCTACCACTACAATGTGTTCCAAAACACCACCACGAGGAAGACATCATATTTACTTTTGCAATTTCTGACAGGCTCAATCTGTTTGTGTACACCCACACAAAGGATAGTAGTCTAAATACGAATCAACAAAATGACAAAATCTTAGGAAGAAAAGATTTGTTAACCCATTCAATCCGGGAACACATCTGTGTCATTTTAAGATTTCTTTGGCTATTCAAAAATAGCACATACAAGCTCATAGCGCTATAGCTTGGTTATCTGCTATTTTTGCAAATCTATGAATATATATATATTTTTTTTTAAGCGAACATTTGTAACTGTCAAATGTCTCAACAAATGTCTTATTCTTTTCTGAAAAAAATACTGTTATTTGCTATATATTACACACATATATATATATATATATATATATATATATATATATATATATATATATATATATATATATATATATATATATATATATATATACAGTGGTGCTAAAACTTTTTCATGTCAAGGACCACCCAAAATGTGTATTTGGCTGCGGACCCCCATCAACATATTTAGTTCCAGGGACAAGGGACCTCTCCAGAAGCAAAGATTTGAGTTAAAAATATTCACTTTAGGAATATATATTTATTCAAAGATTTACACACATTTTCACAATCTTCGAGGCACCCTAGAAAATCGCAATAAATCGCAGAATCGAATCGAATATCAATTAATCGCAGAATCGCAATTTTAATCGAATCGGCACCCTAGGAATCGATTTTGAATCGAATCGTGACACCCCTATATATAATATATATATATATAATATGTATATATATATATATATATATATATATATATATATATACAGTGGTGCTCAAACTTTTTCATGTCAAGGACCACCCAAAATGTGTATTTGTCTGCGGACCCCCATCAACATATTTAGTTCCAGGGACAAGGGACCTCTCCAGAAGCAAAGATTTGAGTTAAAAATATTCACTTTAGGAATATATATTTATTCAAAGATTTACACACACTTTCACAATCTTTCAAAAATATCAGATCTACAAGCTTGTATATCTGCTATTTTTTAATAGCCAAAGTATAAAATAATGGTTATAAAATGACACAGATGTGTTCCCGGATTGAATGGGTTTAGTTTGGGTTTATTGAAGTCTAAAAGAAGCGTCCGTCGCTTCCTCTCCCAATACACACACCTGTTTGTGATGAAATGTGACGACCGGTTGGTTAGCACTGCTCTAGCGCCACCATCAGGCGTGGCTGCTGTCAAGATGGTGGACCTCCGCAAGAGGCACCTCTGCAGTGATGCATCACGTGACCATAATCCATACACATATTCTTATTATGATACACGTATTGTTTTATGATGTATGATGTATTTAAATGAATACACATATTGTTGTGTTAGATTATGTTGATACATGTATCGATACATTGATTGATTGAATACTTTATGATATAAATGAACAGCACGAGGTACAGTCAGACATTAAGGCTAAAAGGATAACACGGTTTCATTATGACATGTTTGTTCAAACATATAAGTAATTCACCGCAAAAGTAATTGGAGGACATAACTCTAAATGGGTTGAGATTAACACAAAGTAAAAACTGGAAACTGGAAGTTCAATAACCAGAATGTCCACAGCAGCAGCACCCACACACACGCGTGTGTGTGGCTGCTATTTCCGATATTTTTGGAAATTGTTTGAACATGTATTAACGTTGTTCTCTCCTCTTTTTCAACATGGACACAATTAGGACATTTATGCAAAATAATTGTGATTATCTCAAATAATTAGGTGATTATGTAATAATTGTAACAGGAGGTAGCAGCCTACATAACCTGTCACACATCCATTATTCAGCTCTGTTGACCATCTTGGCGAATTAATTGGATCTAAATGTCATAACGAACACAAAATGCACCATGTTCAAAGAACTCCACAGGGAAATCGTAGAGACAAACAATACTCCCTTGTGAGTGACAGAAGCACAGCAATCGCATCTGTAAAACATCTGTCACTTTTTCCGTCTCAGTTGCTTCTTTTGGGCTAGTACTTTTAGAAGTTCTGGACACTTGTTTCTCTGGCCACATCTGCCGACACTGGTGTTGCGTTGCGAATACCATCAGAGTCGGACAAACTTCTTTAGTATGCACTTAAAATCATTGTATTTCCTATACGTTTAACAATACTAAAATAGGGGAAAAGGCAGGTGGAACAATGGGTTTGCATGTCATGTTCAAACAATTCAAAGCAGATGAAGGCAGGTGTCTCTGTCTGCCTAATAAGCACAGTCTCTGGCACAGATGGGCTCAATCCCACTAATTAGGGATGACACTGGGGATGACAATGTTCACTGTCCTATTGTCTTTAAGTGTCCTAAAGTGCTTTAAACCATTACATAAACATTACATTTCATTTTCCACTTCTATCTTCAACAACTGGTGAGCATCGCTCCTCAAAGGGCTTAAGCTTGCATTCTACCAGCACACCTCCCTTGTTTTCAAGTGATGAAAAAGTTATGCATCTGTTGTAAAAAATACATACAATATAAACATTCTTTATGTGTATAAATACATTCTAAAGTCACTCCCTAAAGGCAACTTCACCCTACAACAACTGTAAACAACCCTGATGTTATTTACAATTATGTGTTAATTCCTCAGTGAATATGTCCCCCCAAACCATGTTGGTCCAGTTGGGTGTTTAAGGACACGGTCTACGTCACAATGTTGTGTGTGTGAAAATTAAGCAAGGAGACTATGCACACCACATTTGATGCAATATATCTTTTATCTATGTCTTTTGTTTGTCTTCTGTCTCATTCTCTTGTAACGATTCCTTTAATGATGCCGTTTGATTGCCTAACATCAACTACCAAATGGAGTCACCAAGTTCAAGCAGCAACAATGAGCTTGTTGTATCTTCTTGATAAAAGGAAAGTGCATCATATTATGGTTGAGAAGGGAGAATGTGTTTTGCGTAGTTTGGACTCTGCAGTGTATTGTAAAGTATTTGCACCCAGTAATGTTTACAATTATCCAATTTCAGTCAAAGCAATCTTTTGCTTGTGTGTGAAAAGAATGCACTCAATTAAATGACACCCTTCTTCATCTCTCTCTCTCTCTCTCTCTCTCTCTCTCTCTCTCTCTCTCTCTCTCTCTCTCTCTCTCTCTCTCTCTGGGGACTGAGGCTCGATTCCCCCACCGCTGAGACCTGATGATAATGTGGTGTTTGTCCTCTGACTCAAGCTTGTGATAACCCAATTGTACTTGTTCAACTTTATAACCATTAACCAATCGACCTCTGAAGTGACCACAACTTAATAACCATTAGCCAATCACAACCTCTGAATTGACCGGAACATAATAACCATTAACCAATCACAACCTCTGGAAGTGACTGCAGTGTTTGCAGAGACCTCCACAGAGTTTCATTTATTGAGAGGAGGAGTGCAGAGTGCCCTTCCTCTCTGGAGTGCCACAAGCCAGCCTGATCTCACACAATTTAGTATACATTGCACGGACCCAGTGCACGTCATTCCGTGCATAGTGGCCTAGAAAACCCGAAACTCCGTGCATACGTACGGCGAGCCAGACGGTTGGCGTAACCGGTTGCAACCCGGAAGCAGAGCAGTCCCCACAACAAAATGTACTATTCTGTGCCTATCGGTATATAACTCAAACGGCACTGAGTAGGCCCAAGCGCAACGTTCGGGGCGGCAACTTGTTTGCTTTAGCTCACTCGGTGGTCCCTCACATGGCTCCAGTTCGCTTGAGACTGCGCGCCTGCGAAATGGTATGGTAATGCTATGCACAGATTTTAAAGTTGTTTATGCACGGAATGACACTCCGTGCAATGTATACTAAGTTGTGTGAGATCGGGTTGCACAAGCAGACATTCACCGGCATTGCAAACACCTCACACACTGCACACACTGCACACACTGCACAGGGCCTAAATTAGCCTTCCGGGTGTCTGATCATGATTCCCAATACAAAAGGCTAATAGAGAAGACATTTTGAAATGTGAAAGAAATATGTGTGGGAGGCAGCTATAACCCTACAGTAGACCTACTGAATGTACTTTTTTTTCCTGCTGCTCTCTGTTGTGCCCCCCAAGAATGAAAATGAGTGCATACATGTTTTTGTAATAAGTAATGTGCATTAAAATATGTTGCTGCCTTTCCTGAATGATGCGATGGTGTCTGCCTGCTATCCTTCCAGTTCCATGCTGCTTCTCCCAGCTGGTGCTGACAGGACAGGACAGCCACACTCCCTTTTATAATGTACTGATCATAAATGTAACTACAGTATATAAGTATGCTACTGCAATTCTTTAAGGACGGAGTCATGACATTTTTATTTTCTGTGGAAAAAGACATATATGTTTAATGTAGGCTAGACTGCCATTAAATAAAGCTAGAAAACCTGTTGATAAAACCTGTTGATTACCTGTCATGAAGAGAAATACATAGTCATAAAGTTGAGAACTAAGCTATCTTTAACTATGTGACATGGATAATGAAACACAATATTATCTATTGTTCATAATATCAGTTTGATGAGCTTGACAGTGAGGCAATCAGGTGAATCTTTTGATTATCAGCATGATTGTGGGTTTCTTGCACATTTAGCATTATTTGAAAATCAATTGCATTATTAAAGTCTAAAGCATGAATATTAACTTGTGTTGATTACACCCTAGACAATGTGAACAGAGGCTGCAATTCATTTTTTAATACAATTATTATTGTCATTGTCATTTCTGCATTATATATGAGAGAGAGAGAGAGAGAGAGAGAGAGAGAGAGAGAGAGAGAGAGAGAGAGAGAGAGAGAGAGAGAGAGAGGGAGGGGATGACGTGCAGCAAAGAGCTGCAGGTCGGATTCGAACCCGGGCCAACTGTGGGAAAAACTCTAACCTTATTCATGTGATACGTACTCTTACAGATTATACATTTTCTGGAGTTCAGAGCCTAGAAGCTAAGCAAAAAGAAGAAGAAGAAAAAAGTCTGTGTGACTGAGAAGAATTATACATTATACTATAATTGTTATTATGGTTGTTTATATCTAACCTTTTTATTTTACCATCACTTTGAAGTATGATATTTGGTAGCTTGTAAGAGCCTATAGATGTCTCCACTAGGCCCGATAGCTATTGTTTTGGTTACAACCTATCTTGTTATGGTTAGCTTGTCCTTGAAGCAGCTACAGTGTAACTGTTGTCTGATCCCTGTGCTCGTTGGCAGACCTACCGTACCACCGACCTGAGTGTTATTACACTCCCCATGATATCATGTACATTAAAGCATAACCAGCCCCACCTAGACAATTGTCTCGACTCCTATTGCCTCATCAATTACTGATTGATCCAGAATTCCACGCCAGTGACTAATGGACAATTCCATATACCGTATATACATGATGATAATGTTAGCGGGTTACACTGGACAGAGGCTTGACTCATTTAATAATATTTGTACATCTGTAGAGTTTATGGTTGATTTCTACAAATGGAAGATTTGTTGCATGTAATTGTGCGTGTGCGTGTGCGTGCGTGCGTGCGCGTGCGTGCGTACGTGCGTGCGTGCGTGCGTGTGTGTGTGTGTGTGTGTGTGTGTGTGTGTGTGCGTGCGTGTGTGTTTCGGCTATGTATGTTGCATTCTATTTAGTGCATTCTTCCATTAGCCGCCATTAGACCTGTGGCGCTGGGAAGGTTATGTCGATTTTACGAATGTAATGCATTGCATTTCATACAAGATAGTCATGTGACCCAGTGCAGCAGATATAGTAGGACATTGTTCAGCCAGAGCACTTTACAGGAGTGCTCTGCAAATCAGTTGAACACAGATTCTGAATGACCAAATGCATGTCCAATTCATCTAACATTCAGAATTTAAATTAGTGTATAAATATGAAAATAATGTATAAATATGACGTGAGGTTTTGTCATTTCACAGGGAATACGCAACACCGTGTTCACTGTTAACGTAATGTCAGCTGATCATGTTAAGTCTGTCTTTCATGCGATCGTGCATTAACGTTACAAGGTCTATCCTTTCTTCTGTCATGTCAAGTAAAAATGAGTGTAGTAGCATGAGCCAGCATGGTTAAAGTAGACAAGTGATCGTTATGGACATACTGTAATATGTTTTTCCCTCCATATAATACTCTAAGTTGTGTAAGGGGAATCATAATGGAACCACACAAATAGTCTCCTTCTGCCATTGTCACATTGGCCAGCAACTAAGATTCCTGCCTCCATACACAAAAGGGGGATTTTTCTCACCTTCAGTTCAGTGTTCCAGTGTGTTCACATGCAACGAGGTGGGCTGCAACATTCTGGGTGACTCGTAGAGGTGTCACACAGGCCAGCTTCATACACTTAATTCATACAAAAATGTCTTATATACTTTTATGTTAGTGTCTTTGCATTGTCCTGCGTGCTAAACTATTCCCATCTGGTGTCAATCAAATCAAACCCCAAGAATTAGACAAATACTGTCATACCCAGTCCCAGGTCTGCTTCCCATTTCCTCAGCAGTGAAGCGCAAACAATTTGGTTTGTGTGGTAGAGAAGGAGCAGCAAGATGTATTCTATTCACAATGAAATATTTGACATCATGCTTTTATAGTTGAAAGGTGTCCGTTGATGTTCTCCTCTCTCTCTCTCTCTCTCTCTCTCTCTCTCTCTCTCTCTCTCTCTCTCTCTCTCTCTCTCTCTCTCTCTCTCTCTCTCTCTCTCTCTCTCTGTTTCTCTCCCTCTCCTCTTTGTGGAGGAGAGAAATGAGAGCCATACTTAGATGCCACAAGCAGCATTATGTGACTCACAGAGTAAAGATTTATGCCTTCCATTTCCTCCCACCCCGAGTGCTCTAATATCAGGACTTTAAAAAGAAAACAATGCCTGGGCAATGAGAGGCCAAAAATTCATGAAAAGAAAAAAAGAAAAACGTTGTCCTTATTCCTGGTAGGGTGCTAAAACAGTTTTGTTGTTTTGCATCGGATACCGATGCGAAGTGATGCGTAGCTTGCGAGCTATTTCAGACAGATGCAATCAAGAGGTTGACATACACACGCACCGCACCATCTATTTAAGCTCACCTCATTCATTGTTGTTCCTCTTGTTTTTGCTTGTTTGTTCCCACCACCACCCCAGCACCACCGCACTAGGGAGTAATATTCTAGCAGAGCCTGAACGGGAAGCTCACACCCACTGTCCCTCCAGACTATGGGATACATTTGATTGTGGTGAGGTACTGTTGGTTTCATTGGTAAGGTTAATAAAGATCGCTTTAGGGGTAGGTACCCTCACAAACACATGCAGGAATCCTGGTCTCTATACTGCCTCACCCTGGTCAGCCAGGGCGCCTGATGGAATGGAAAGGAACTGGTTAGTATAACGTGTTCCTTCCACACGCTACGTCCAACCGGAGAAACTCCTCCCTGTCTGCCTACAGTCTGATAAGAAGCGGCTTGCTAGCTCCTCATGTAAAAGTACCTCAAAATCGTACTTAAGTACAATACTTGAAGAAATGTACTTTACACCACTGAGCACGCCCTTATGATGCACGTGCATGTGTGCTCGCGCACCCAACACAGACAGAGAGGGAGAGAGACCCACACACATAGACACTGCACATCTATGATGCATGCATGCCTGCATGCACACGGGACACAAACAGAGAGAGACCGACAGACAGACAGACAGAGAGAGACACAGTTTGACCCTACTGCGTAGGAGTGTAAGTATTATTAATGGGGCATGCCTGATACATTCCCAACTTCCTCTTCCCCTCTCCCCCCTCTCTCTCTCTCCACACTGTAAATTAATAAAATAACACCATGTAATTGTACTCTTGAAGTAAAATGTACACTCTGGGTTGCTGTGCAGCTCTTGTTGTCAAAGACTGCTTGTGAATGTGTGATTTTAGTTCCTGGGGCAATCCTCCTATAATTTGACAAACCTCTGTAGTGCGTGGGTGCGTGGGTGCATGGTGTCGTGCAGGTGAGGCCAAAATTGTTCTGCCCGGTTCTCCTCAGTGGCTTGAGCAATTGATCTGAATTTGCACACAGCCATTGACCATTAGCATGTGCACCTAACAGCGAAGCCCGTTTTCCGATTACACAAAATCTCTATTAGCGTTTTTGTGTTCGCTGGCTCCCGGGTTGACAGATCATGTGCGCATATCCCCCCACGGGTATGGTCTAGTAATTAATAATTTTAAAAGTGTTCTCTCTCCCGTCTTCGCAACTTTTTTTTATCTTTTCTGTATATTTTGGATTTGTTGCAACAAGGGTTCAAGGAAATGTGTGCACTGCCTGCATTTTGTAAAAGAAAATAAACAATGCAGTCATATACATTTATGTTGACTTGTTATTAGATCAGGTGTAACTTATGGTTCATGCATGCCCATTTCCTTAATTATTCTTGAAGAAAACTTTTTGATTCAAATGTCGAATTGCCGTGAACAAGTGGAGCATATTACCAGTGTGTGGATCTTCTTGTTTTTGTTGATTGTACGTTTGTCCTGCACCTGGACTCTGAAGTGGAAGTGCTTGAACTATGTCCCAATATGCTTAGGAATGTGCCCTTTACTAATGAGTTGCCCTTATTGCCTTGAGTGTATCTGATTTACTGTGTTGTTCATGCAGCCTTTATGTATGACAAGCTGTCATTGTCAAGATCAGTGCATCTGAAGGGGGTGAGACGTACACGTACTTGTTTCTTTCTGCTAATGCTGCCAAAACCTCTGGGACTCCTATTAAGGAACGCTGCCACTTGATGTTTGGCCCTCTGGCAATGTGAGGGCTGTATGTGGGCGGCACGCAAGAGCAAACACATGCAAAATCTACTGTATATACGTAATACACACACGCACGCACGCACGCACGCACGCACACACACACACACACACACACACACACACACACACACACACACACACACACACACACACACACACACACACACACACACACACACACACACACACACACACACACACACACACACACACAACCTATTTTAAACACATGTAGCAGTCGAAACATACAATCATTACTGTATGTTATCACGAGCCAACCCAATCGCCAGAGGAACCGCTGTCACTGTAAATTTCTCCCGAAACTTTCAAAGGCAACGTTTCTGGACCACAAAACCGTTGCGTGAGTTTGCACACAATTGTACAGGTATGACACACACACTGCAGTAACTTGTGCATGATCACACAAACACATGCGTACACTCGTGAACACCCACCCACACACACACACACACACACACACACACACACACACACACACACACACACACACACACACACACACACACACACACACACACACACACACACACACACACACACACACACACACGCACACTAGCGTGCGCGTGGTCATGTCCAAAGGCATAACAGAGGTGTTAGGAAGCATCTACAGCAGGCTTCCAACAGAAATAGGCCCTATAATTTACCTGTGCTAAATGCAGCCATTTAGTAAAGTGCCAAGGAGACTAGGATCCTACTCCTCCATTCCTCTCTCTTCTTATCCCACCCCCCCCCTTCCCTCTGCCCCCCTCCTCCCCTCCTGCCCCAGATTGTAATTGTCTGCTGAAAGGAGTGCACAGTAAATAAAGCTAATGCGATATTTTCTCCTGAGTTTCTCTGGTGATGTAGTGCTGCACGTTGGCTTGTGGGGGGAAATTAAGTTTTTAAATTGAACTCGGGGGCTCGCTAGATGAATAATGACTTTTCTGAAATAGTTTTCAAGGTTAGCATTCACTGAAAAAGGACACGCTTTCACGTCTGAAGTCCATTTCCCTTGTGTGGGAAATACACACGGAGTCTTGGAATAAGGATTTTTATTTTTCCTCTTTCCCCCAGAGTTATTTTACTCTGGGGTCCAAAAACCACTTTGTCTGTCTGTCTGTCTGTCTGTCTGTCTGTCTGTCTGTCTGTCTGTCTGTCTGTCTGTCTGTCTGTCTGCCTACAGACAGACAGACAGACATGTCTCTATGTCTCCCCCTCTCTTTACCTACAGATCTTTTACATATCTGTCCCCTCTCTACCTACTTGGGAGGTATTGATCTCTTTACCAACCTACCTCCCATTTCTCCCCCTCCCTCCCTCCCTCTCCTCTCTCTCTCTCTCTCTCTCTCTCTCTCTCTCTCTCTCTCTCTCTCTCTCTCTCTCTCTCTCTCTCTCTCTCTCTCTCTCTCTCTCTCTCTCTCTCTCTCTCTCTCTCTCTCTCTCTCTCTCTCTCTCTCTCTCTCTCCCTCCCTCCCTCTCTCTCTCTCTCTCTCTCTCTCTCTCTCTCTTGCTCTCTGTGTCTCTGTCTCTCTGTCTCTCTGTCTCTCTGTCTCTCTGTCTCTCTCTCTGTCTCTTTCTCTGTCTCTTTCTCTGTCTCACTCTCTGTCTCTCTCTGTCTCACTCTCTGTCTCTCTCTGTCTCTCTCTGTGTCTCTGTCTCTGTCTCTGTCTCTGCCTTTGTCTCTCTCTCTTCTCTCTCTCTCTCTCTCTCTCTCTCTCTCTCTCTCTCTCTCCTCTCTCTCTCTCTCTCTCTCTCTCTCTCTCTCTCTCTCTCTCTCTCTCTCTCTCTCTCTCTCTCTCTCTCTCTCTCTCTCTCTCTCTCTCCCC
>NC_139939.1:31079218-31084218 GCF_963454915.1 Gymnoscopelus microlampas
AGAGAGAGGATGACGTGCAGCAAAGAGCTGCAGGTCGGATTCGAACCCGGGCCAACTGTGGGAAGAACTCTAGCCTTTATCATGTGATACGTACTCTTACAGATGATACATTTTTTTGTCACAAATACATTGCCATGTGACAGTGGTGATCACCTGGAGTTCAGAGCCTAGAAGCTAAGCAAAAAAAGAAGAAGAAAAACGTCTGTGTGACTGAGAAGAATTATACATTATACTATAATTGTTATTATGGTTGTTTATATCTAACCTTTATATTTTACCATCACTTAGTATGATATTTGGTTGTTAGAGCCTAGATGTCTCCACTAGGCCCGATAGCTATTGTTTTGGTTACAACCTATCTTGTTATGGTTAGCTTGTCCTTGAAGCAGCTACAGTATAACTATTGTCTGATCCCTGTGCTTGTTGGCAGACCTACCGTACCACCGACCTGAGTGTTATTGCACTTCTCCCCATGATATCATGTACATTAAAGCATAACCAGCCCCACCTAGACAATTGTCTCGACTCCTATTGCCTCATCAATTACTGATTGATCCAGAATTCCACGCCGGTGACTAATGGACAATTCCATATACCGTATGTACATGATGATAATGTTAGCGGGTTACACTGGACAGAGGCTTGACTCATTTAATAATATTTGTACATCTGTAGAGTTTATGGTTGATTTCTACAAATGGAAGATTTGTTGCATGTAATTGTGTGTGTGTGTGTGTGTGTGTGTGTGTGTGTGTGTGTGTGTGTGTGTGTGTGTGTGTGTGTGTGTGTGTGTGTGTGTGCGCGCGCGTGCGTGCGTGTGTTTCGGCTATGTATGTTGCATTTTATTTAGTGCATTCTTCCATTAGCCGCCATTAGACCTGTGGCGCTGGGAAGGTTATGTCGATTTTAATGCATTGCATTTCATACAAGATAGTCATGTGACCCAGTGCAGCAGATATAGTAGGACATTGTTCAGCCAGAGCACTTTACAGAAGTGCTCTGCAAATCAGTTGAACACAGATTCTGAATGATCAAATGCATGTCCAATTCGTTAACATTCAGAATTTAAATTAGTATATAAATAAAATAATGTATAAATATTACGTGAGGTTTTGTCATTTCACAGGGAATGCGCAACACTGTGTTCACTGTTAACGTAATGTCAGCTGATCATGTTAAGTCTGTCTTTCATGCGATCGTGCATTAACGTTACAAGGTCTATCCTTTCTTCTGTCATGTCAAGTAAAAACGATTGTAGTAGCATGAGCCAGCATGGTTAAAGTAGACAAGTGATCGTTATGGACGTACTGTAATATGTTTTTCCCTCCATATAACACTCTAAGTGTAGTAAGGGTAAGGGGAATCATAATGGAACCACAAAAATAGTCTCCTTGGCTTCTGCCATTGTCACATTGGCCAGCAACTAAGATTCCTGCCTCCATGCACAAAGGGGGATTTTTCTCACCTTCAGTCAGTGTTCCAGTGTGTTCACATGCAACGAGGTGGGCTGCAACATCTGGGTGACTCGTAGAGGTGTTGAGGGATAACACTCGGCCGTGTGTGTGTGTGTGTGTGTGTGTGTGTGTGTGTGCGTGGTGTGCGTGTAGTGTGTGTGTGTTGTGTGTGTGTGTGTGTGTGTGTGTGTGTGTGCACATGGGGGGGGGGGGGGGGGGGGGGGGGGTGCATGTGTGTGCGCGTGTCAGGAATACGTTATATATAGTTACAGTATATATTGATTACACACACACACACACACACACACACACACACACACCAGTCGCAGGTTTGCTTCCCATTTCCTCAGCAGTGAAGCGCAAACAATTTGGTTTGTGTGGTAGAGAAGAGCAGCAAGATTTATTCTATTCACAATGAAATATTTGACATCATGCTTTTATAGTTGAAAGGTGTCCGTTGATGTTCTCCCTCTCTCTCTTCTCTCCTCTCTCTCCTCTCTCTCTCTCTCTCTCTCTCTCTCTCTCTCTCTCTCTTGTTTCTCTCCCCTCTCCTCTTTGTGGAGGAGAGAAATGAGAGCCATACTTAGATGCCACAAGCAGCATTATGTGACTCACAGAGTAAAGATTTATGCCTTCCATTTCCTCCCACCCGAGTGCTCTAATATCAGGACTTTAAAAAGAAACAATGCCTGGGCAATGAGAGGCCAAAAATTCATGAAAAGAAAAAAAGAAAAACGTTGTCCTTATTCCTGGTAGGGTGCTAAAACAGTTTTGTTGTTTTGCATCGGATACCGATGCAAAGTGATGCGTAGCTTGCGAGCTATTTCAGACAGATAAAATCAAGAGGTTGACATACACACGCACCGCACCATCTATTTAAGCTCACCTCGTTCATTGTTGTTCCTCTTGTTTGTGCTTGTTTGTTCCCACCACCACCCAGCACCACCGCACAAGGGAGTAATATTCTATATAGCAGAGCCTGAACGGGAAGCTCACACCCCTATCCCTACAGACTATGGGATACATTTGATTGTGGTGAGGTACTGTTGGTTTCATTGGTAAAGTTAATAAAGATCGCTTTAGGGTAGGTACCCTCACAAAAACATGCAGGAAGACTGGTCTCTATATCGCCTCACCCTGGTCAGCCCGGGGCACCTGATGGAGGGAAAGGAACTGGTTAGAATAACGGGTGCAAGTCGTTAGTCCGACAGCGCATTCCTCCGACAGCGCAGCGCTCCGACGTTTCAATACTAAACCCGAACCAAACCCGCACCCTAACCCTAACCGCACGCGGATGCCACATAGTCGGAGAAAAGGTCTGTCGGATTATCGCATGCCTCCCAGAATAACGTGTTCCTTCCACACGCTACGTCCAACCGGAGAAACTCCCCCCTGTTGGGTGATCCCCTCCCCCCCTCTCTGACCACACCCCCCAGGGACAGAGACATGTCCAATAACACCAGTTCAGTTCAAACATTACATTGCACAGCCCAACTCTACATATTCTATGATGCACGCGCATGTGTGCTCGCGCACCCAACACAGACAGAGAGGGAGAGAGACCCACACACATAGACACTGCACATCTATGATGCATGAATGCCTGCATGCACACGGGACACAAACAGAGGAGACCGACAGACAGACAGAGAGAGACACAGTTTGACCCTACTGCGTAGGAGTGTAAGTATTATAATGGGGCATGCCTGATACTGTACTTCCCCTCTCCCCCCTCTCTCTCTCTCTCTCCTCTCCACACTCTAAATTAATAAAATAACACCATGTAATTGTACTCTTGAAGTAAAATGTACACTCTGGGTTACTGTGCAGCTCTTGTTGTCAAAGACTGCTTGTGAATGTGTGATTTTAGTTCCTGGGGCAATCCTCCTATAATTTGACAAACCTCTGTAGTGCGTGGGTGCATGGTGTCGTGGTGGTGAGGCCAAAATTGTTCTGCCCGGTTCTCCTCAGTGGCTGGAGCAATTGATCTGAATTTGCACACAGCCATTGACCATTAGCATGTGCACATAATAGCGAAAGCCCGTTTTCCGATTACACAAATCTCTAATAGCGCTTTTGTGTTCGCTGGGCTCCCGGGTTGCCAGATCATGTGCGCATATCCCCCCACGGGTATGGTCTAGTAATTAATAATTTTAAAAAGTGTTCTCTCTCCGTCTTCTCAACTTTTTTTTATCTTTTCTGTATATTTTGGATTTGTTGCAACAAGGGTCAAGGAAATGTGTGCACTGCCTGCATTTTGTAAAAGAAAATAAACAATGCAGTCTTATATAAATTCATGTTGACTTGTTATTAGATCAGGTGTAACTTATGGTTCATTGCATGCCCATTTCCTTAATTATTCTTGAAGAAAACGTTTTGATTCAAATGCCAAATTGCGTGAACAAGTGGAGCATATTACCAGTGTGTGGATCTTCTTGTTTTTATTTATGTTGATTGTGCGTTTGTCCTGCACCTGGACTCTGAAGTGGATGTGCTTGAACTATGTCCCCAATATGCTTAGGAATGTGCCCTTTACTAATGAGTTGCCCTTATTGCCTTGAGTGTATCTGATTTACTGTGTTGTTCATGCAGCCTTTATGTATGACAAGCTGTCATTGTCAAGATCAGTGCATCTGAAGGGGGTGAGACGTACACGTACTTGTTTCTTTCTGCTAATGCTGCCAAGCCTCTGGGACTCCTATTAAGGAACGCTGCCACTTGATGTTTGGCCCTCTGGCAATGTGAGGGCTGTATGTGGGCCGGCACGCAAGAGCAAACACATGCACAATCTACTGTATATACGTAATACACACACACACGCACACGCACACACACACACACACACACCACACACACACACACACACACACACACACACACACACACACACACACACAACCTATTTTAAACACAGAAGCAGTCTAAAATACAATCATTACTGTATGTTATCACGAGCCAACCCAATCGCCAGAGGAACCGCTGTCACTGTAAATTTCTCCCGAAACTTTCAAAGGCAACGTTTCTGGACCACAAAAACGTTGCGTGAGTTTGCACACAATTGTACAGGTATGACACACACACTGCAGTAACTTGTGCATGATCACACAAACACATGCGTACACTCGTGAACACCCACCCACCCACACACACACACACACACACACACACACACACACACACACACACACACACACACACACACACACACACACACACACACACACACACACACACACACCACACACACACACACACACACACACACACACACACACACTAGCGTGCGTGGTCATGTCCAAAGGCATAACAAAGGTGTTAGGAAGCTGGAGCATCTACAGCAGGCTTCCAACAGAAATAGGCCCTATAATTTACCTGTGCTAAATGCAGCCATTTAGTAAAGTGCCAAGGAGACTAGGATCCTACTCCTCCATTCCTCTCTCTTCTTATCCCACCCCCCCCCCTTCCCTCTGCCCCCCTCCTCCCCTCCTGCCCCAGATTGTAATTGTCTGCTGAAAGGAGTGCACAGTAAATAAAGCTAATGCGATA
>NC_139939.1:31094218-31101718 GCF_963454915.1 Gymnoscopelus microlampas
CCACATGTATATGCGCCCTTAATACATTATTTACAGTTACTACTTAGCCTGCTAAATATAAACGACCACCATACATGATTAAATCCATCTAACCACTTCACACTTGATGTCACCCTCCCGGAACTAATAAAAAGAGGGCATGTCCCCCGAGGGAACTCTTTTGGGGGGAGGAGAACAGGCTGAGGTAAGTTTAGACATCAGAGATGACTAAGTATGTCCTCAATGTACCGTACTTAAGTACAATTTTGAGGTGATTTTACTTTACTGGAGTATATCCAATCCCTCCACGTGCCAGAGCCTCTCCCGAGTCCTGGCAGAGTACTTCCGGAGAAGCGGACTGAGTGGCCCTGTATTTCCCTATAGGACTGACCGTGGGTGCTACTGGGACGTAAGTTGGGGCTTGATCAACCCTGGCTGGGTCACCTGGGCGAGGGTGTATGTTGTATGTTGCGAGACCCGAAACACCCTATGACCCCAGGCTACAACACTGATGATGCGTCCCAGTTGCATCCATGTGATGTATTTCTTTATTAGTTATTCTATTTATAGTGGCTCATAGGAATTTATAGACTACGTGACAACCAGGAATAGTTTGGTGACCACAGGAGAGACTGTTGACAGCCGGAATGTAGACGGTATCCCGGGAGCAGTATGGGTACAAACAGACATCTCCGTTTGCTGGCGGAAAACGGGTCGCTACGAAACGGAAGCTCTTGTTCCGGATCCGGCAATTTTGTTATGTATACAAATGTGTTGCGGAAACCGGATGTGCTTTTTCCGGACCGGATCGCGTCCGTTTTATCCGTTTTTCCGCTCACAACACGCGTTGTGAGCTTGTAGATCGGCTATTTTCAAACATTTTAACACTTTTACTTTTGGTACTTTTAAGTACATTTTGATACCAATACTTTTGTTCAAGTCAATTTTGAATTCCGGACTTTTACTTGTATACGGAGTACTTCTACATTGCAGTATTGATACTTTTACTTAAGTAAAGAATTTGAGTACTTTTTCCATCACTGTGTGTTATCTGTTCATTCCTAGATGAGTGGCGAGGTCGGCCCCTCCGCACCTTCAGAGTGAAATACTCGGACAGCTCAGCATCCCTGCTGCTCCACCCAGAGCTGCCCGCACCCCCCATAGCAGTGCTTCTCAAACCTTTTCATGTCAATGACCCCCAAATTGACACTCATTAGCCCACGGACCCCCATTTGAAAAGATATACCAGGGACTCCCATAAGAGAAGATTTTGTATGGCTTTAGCAGTGATTCTCAACCATTTAAATTTAAAGGACCCCCAGTTTGACATGCATTAGGCTACGGACCCCCATTTAATGGCATTTCTATCTCTTGGACCCCAATTCATATTGTAAAATCTATGTTAATTTAACTCTGAGAGTGTACAAATTGAACCAAATGGACCCGTTAGGGTCCATTTGGTTCTCAGAGTTACAGACCCATAAGGGTCCATTTGGTGCCTAATCTATCATTTAGCTGGGGACCCCCTGGAACTCCCTCAAGGACCCCTGGGGGTCCCCGGACCACTGGTTGAGAACCAATGCCCCATAGCATCAATTAATGCATTTGTTATAATCTTTGTCTTTATTCAACCTATATGTTAGGATTTAAAGTTCATACTGGAGCCACAAACCACCAGGAAACAAAGTCGCAATCAAATATCCAGTTTATTCTTAGCTGGATAATGATGAATAGGGTTGACATTGGGTTTCATGATGATGCCATGGTTCTAAACAAAGACACAAATAAACAAATTATAATATCATGTCAGATAAAACGTCAAACATAAATATGGCCTTTAAATCATGTTATATATTAAGGTATATCATCAAAATAATAATAATAATAATAATAATAATAATAATAATAATAATAAGGGTAATAATAATAATAATAATAATAAGCCAAGTATTTCATTACTAGTATTAAACATCTAAATATCCAAATAACTCAAGTTCATCAACTCTTAAATATAATCATATAATCCACATCACTAGAAGTAAAACATTGGAACTTACATTATACCAGGTTTAACATACGCATGGCAATCATCAAAGGTACATCAGCAGCACATGGCAAACACAGGCCGGCTGCATGTGTTTGGAACAAAGGACAAGGGAGGAAATGGGAATCCAGTCCTGCTTTTATAGTGGGAGGAAGTGAGGTCACCACCACAGGTACCAGTCTGAATCCCATTGTGGTGTCTCCTTGTGGAGTGGAGGGGAAATGAACCTTGCAGTTTCTGACACTATACAATACAGATCTGTGTTTGAATATTAACTAGTAACAGTGACCCGCCGTTACAGGAATATTTAAATTTATGTTTGGCTTTACTGAAATACATGGACACAACTAATAGGCTATACTGTAGGAATTCTAAAGGAAGGAAGCCTAAAGCAAAATTACACTTTGGTAGAGGTTTGGATTGTGTAGTCATCTTGTCAGGATATAAGTCAAATATTGGTGAGGTATCTTCAATAATTCCTCCGTTGGTTAAACAATGCTAATTCAAAATATTTTTACACAATGAAAACAGTCTTTTAAAACAGAAAAGTCACATTTTTAAAACGCAAACAAAGACAAACAAAGCATATTTTGAGGTTAAAGTATATGTCGGCTGACATGGGTCATCATTTCATCACACATTTTAAGCATTGTCACCGCCTCACAGTGCCACATGCATACAGGAGATAAGACAATGTGCTAACTCATTTGCGTGCCTGAACGTAATTGGATAAGATGTATCAAAGTAGAAAAGACAGACTACCCTGGAGATGTGACTGCTGCACCAGTTCACAAATGGCATTTTTAAAACGAAATGCTTTTCGGGCTGTAGAGGTCCTCTGGACCATGGTTCTCTGATTGTGTTTGGGTGATAGGAGTATCATTCTACTCTTAACATTTAGCTTTTGCCGAATGGAAAGTTACTAGCAAGTCACCAGAGATGCGGGTTGTTTGAAGTCGTTGTACTACTGTAGGTCTTTAAAGAGACTATAGTACAGCTGCTCCCTTCCAGAAAATGGGTAATTGTAAAATGTTGTTGTAAAAACATTCCATTTATTCAAATGTAATTAATGTGAGGGAAGAGAAGTATGTGGGGTTCTTATCGGGCACACATGAGCAGACATTTAAGGGTCATTCAATGTTTCTTTTGCACTTTTTTACCAGATTGTTTTTTGCTTTCGAGATCTCCGCTGATCAAAACTTTAGTTGATTTCATTTTCTTGAAAATATGTGCTATTTGTGTTCAGACGCATTCATCAGTTTTCAAGCTGGGCACACAACCTGAGTCATTCATCATTCAGACAGAGTCACCCAGGCTTTTGATTGACATTGTGGGATTTGTGGGGATTTACTTCTTTTTTCTGACATGCTTTTTGCTATAGGAAAAATATAAGGGTAGAAAACATTGATTTTAGTTACACTCGTATTTTCAGATAGCCTCTGTGTGCCCCCCTCTCCCATCCCCCGCAAACTCTAGCTATAATTTAGAAGACCATTTCTAAATAAGTGAAAAGCTGTGGTCAACAGTAACCACTTTAAACAGTGTGACAGCTGTGCTATTCTTCTTCCCACTGATTCCCCAACATTCTCTTTGCCTCTATACCACAACAACACCACCATCAACATAATGTACGCACCATCTGAACTATCAAATATTCATACCAGCTAACCTTACGTGGGCAGCCTAAAGCTAACGCTCTACCATACCTCTTCATGGGGAACGTTTACCACTTTGTCACTTTTACGGTGTGCTAGCACTGCAGAAGTATGAGGCAATATTGCTGCTTATTGTCCATGCATGGCCTCGACCGGGTATAAATCCTCTGTGGAGAATATGCAAGATCATCTGGTATGTATGTTATGGGAATATGAAAGTGAAGGGATAAAATGGGGGGGACATACTGTAGGTCAGGGGTCTTCAATGTTTTTCAGGCAAGGACCCCCTAGCTGAGAGAGCGATGACACAGGGACCCCCACTACATATTTTATCAAATTATGTTGCAGATTAAACTTTTTCATAGATCCCTTAGAGTTTCGTTGTATTTTTCAGACATTTAACCACTTAAACCGTCAATACTTAAACTTCACCTTTCACTCTGTACTTAGTCTGCTCTTTTTTCCCTCTACGCCACACCTCTTTCCCCAAAATAGCAGATCGCGAGGCGTTGTGAGCTTGTAGATCTGCTATTTTTGGTTACTGTAAAGTTCTCCTCAGAATAGGGATGGTAGGGGTTTAGTTGGTTACTGTAAAAAAATATATCCTATCACACAAAGATTTGGCGGCCTCCCTGTAGTAGCTCTGAGGACCCCCCAGGGGTCCCGGACCCCCCATTGAAGACCCCTGCTGTAGGTACAGAGGTGAGGGGACAGGGGGGAGGGCCGAGAGCGAGTTTATGAATCCTGCTTTCCATACCAGCACCATATTATTCAAAAGTCCTCCAGGCTACACATACAGCGGCTCAGTCGGATTGCTCCGTATCTCACATTTTATCCTAATTTCTCTTGCTCTTCTCCCCATTGCTCTCATTCTCCTCCATCCTTTCCTTTCCTGGCCCTCGTGTCCATCACTCGTGCTCTTACCCGTCACCCCCTTGATTTGAAAATATCCTCCACACCCCCTTTGTGGAAGAAGCCTAGCTGTCCTTAATGCATTGAGACCGGGAACGCAGCTGTGTCGTTTTTAGATTTCTTTGGGCTATTCAAAAATAGCAGATATACAAGCAGATATATGAGCTTGTAGATCTGCTATTTTTTTTTAGATTGTGAACATTTGTGAAAATCTCTGAATGTATGTGTTTTTTTAACGCAAACATTTGTAACTCAAATCTTTGCCTTTTTTTAAAATAAATAAAAACGTATGTTGCTATAATATCAGTATTTGGGCGTGGACCCCCTATCTCAAAATATTTTGTTCCAGGGACCCCCAGAAGTTGTAACAGAGTTAAAAATGTTCGCTTTAAAATATATATTATTCAAAGCATTGCACAAATGTTCACTTTGTTTCAAAAATAGCAGATCTACATAGCTAGCTATATAAAGCTTGTATGAGCTTGTATATCTGCTCTTTTTGAATAGCCAAAGAAATCTAAAAATGACACACACAGACGCGTTCCCGGCCTTAATGGGTTAATCCAGTCCGTGGTAGTTGAGTGACAATCCTAATTGGCCTGCAGAGAGTCCAATGGGAGAGCAGACACTCGCCTCTTTGTAGATGCAAGCATTATAGATGGAGAGACAGTGATGTCCAGTCAACTAGATCAGAGTGAGAGAGGCAGAGTGAGAGAGAAGGAATCAGTGAGTGAGTGATGGCTTGTTTATGCCATCCTGGTTGGTTATTAACCTTACGGCAGACAGCACACATCACACTTAAGTACTGTATGTATACTGTAATTCGCAAGTAATTTGCAGGTTTTCAAAGTGGGGCCAATTGGAATGGAGAGGGGGGAATCCCTCTCTCTCTCTCTCTCTCTCTCTCTCTATATATATATATATATATATATATATATATAGCATACATGGGCAACTGGCGGCCCTCACTGCAAACCCGCATGTTAATACCGGAATACTGATGTATTATTGATTTCAGCTGATAAAATTCCAAACATGCAAACATGACCCGCTTTGATTACTTCAGTCTATATAGTAATAGCTTAAAGTCTATTTTATGTCCAGTGTGTTTGTATTTAAGTTCATAAAGTTAACATAAGTATAACTAAATGCATTTGAAATTAAATAAAAATGTTACTTTTCAGGATTCCAATAAAAAAAATAGCAAAACAAAATTAGGATTCCATTTCGAAAATTATATATATATATATAATGATCTACAACACAACAATGTCCACATTGTGTTTATTTATTTTGTATTTACTTTATTTTGTATTTATTAATAAATGTAACAATGGGAGGACACAGCCATAGGCTATGGCTCTTTGGGGTCCTTGTCATGGAAAGGTTTGGGAAGCCCTGGTGTAACTGATTGATCAGTTTACCTTCGCTTGATGGACAACCACCAGTAACCACTGGGTAGAGCTGGAGTGGCTGGATCTATTGATTTGTACGTCGACCACCACATATAGTGCACAATGCCTCGTTTGGTGCATGTATAAGCCTCTTCTCTCTGTCATCACTTGCTTGTATGAAAAGAGTGGAGAGCAAATAAGACGTAAATTAAAGACATCTATCCAAAAAAATAACATTTAATGGCAACGCAGTGCAGAATGTGTTGTTGTTCCCGGCAAGTTTGAGATAAGTAATATTTGTTTTATATAAACACAGGCACGCACAAGCACACACTCACAAGCACACACAAATATACACACATGCACACGCACGCACGCACGCACGCACGCACGCACACACACACACACACACACACACACACACACACACACACACACACACACACACACACACACACACACACAGGCACACTCGCACACACACACACACACACACACACACACACACACACACACACACACACACACACACACAAACACAGACACAGACACAGACACAAACACAGATTCATTCAATGATAGATGCATTATTAAGCCCTAACTAAAGTCCCATCAAACAGGACAAGATAGGCTTGGTCTCCCTAAAAAACAGAGGGATCTCTGTGTCAGTGGTATTTAAACCAAACCAAAAATCAGTGAAATATAAATGAACAGATCCATCAAAAGATGTTTAATGAAATAATTACCTGTCAAAAAGCAAGGCTCCGGGGCTGGCAGATAATCCATCAGGTGGGACAGTAAAATCTCTGGGTTTATGTTTTAATTCAAGCTTTCAGTGGCTTGGGCTGACGCTGGTCACTGTTTTCTTTAAGTGCTGCATCTATGGACCTGTCAGAGGAATGAAAAGTCCAATCAAAGCTGTTTGGGGGGCAGCTGTGTGAAGTCACGGCATAACATAACATAACAGTGGAAATCTGCTTGGGTTAACAACATGGGTCACAGAACAGCAGATGTGGCTACAAGAAATGTTACCCTTTGTTCCTCTGTGTGTGTCTGTGTGTGTGTGTGTGTGTGTGTGTGTGTGTGTGTGTGTGTGTGTGTGTGTGTGTGTGTGTGTGTGTGTGTGTGTGTGTGTGTGTGTGTGTGTGTGTGTGTGTGCGTGCGTGCGTGCGTGCGTGCGAGTGTAAGTGAGTGAGCACGTGTACACGTGCATGCGTGCGTGTGCGTGTTCCTGTGTGTGTTCCTGTGTGTGTGTGTGTGTGTGTGTGTTGTGTTTGTGGGTGTGCGTGTGCGTGTGCGTGTGCGTGTGTGTGTGTTCCTGCTTGTGCGTGCGCGTGTTCGTGCGTGCGTGTATGAGTGAGTGAGCAGGTGACCGTGCGTGCATGTGTGTGCGTGCACATGTCTGTGAATACCAGTTCAACTATAATGATGTATTCTTTTGATAAAGTCTCTCTTCATACACTTGTTACAGTGCGTTGGCATGGCTGTACAGTACAGCTTCACTCTCTATTTTCTC
>NC_139939.1:31106718-31114218 GCF_963454915.1 Gymnoscopelus microlampas
CCTCCAATTCATCTCCCAGGGGTCTAGCGCATTGAAACGAGGATAGACTCCCGCGTTTTTGGCTTATACCAACAATAAGCCTTTCTGACCTTACTTACTACCTAAGATTTGTGATTCTTCGAAGAGAAGTCATGAAAACATATCTCAAGTTGTCATTAAACACAATACATTAATTGTTTAAAGTATAGCACTGTGTTGGTGACATAACCCTCACAGCTGTTGTTTCTACTGTAATCAAATAAACAATATTAATGTCCTGCCATATATACAGACTTTTGCATGCATCACAACACTTAAGATGAACAGAATCAGCCCGCAGAACAAGTTGTGGGTGATGACTGACGGGATAGGTCAAAGCCAACTTGTCCTTATGTCGTAACTCCTTTCTAGCTCTGAAAATGCAATTAGAAATGTTCTTGCCTCTAGCAACATTTGAATACATTCAGTCAGATGCCATAATTCCTATGCAGCATTGGTCCAGCTGAGTGTTGTCTTCATTTCACATTGTGCAGAAATGTCCTTGACGTTGAGTGCTGATTAATTACGATAGAGGCCTCCTCACTGCAAAATCCTGATTGTCAGTTTAACTGTGAGAGTGTAAAAAATGACCTTTATGGGAACATTCTTTTTATATAGTATGGCACTTGCGTTTTTACACTCTCAGGATGTACTGTAAAAATGGCTTGTGTAAAAAATAAAGGACCCCCGAGTGAGTTAAATTGACATTGATTCTCAGAGTTAAATTGGCACAATCACACTGTGATGTGAGAATGGAAAACAGACACTTTTTTCAATTATGTTTCCCTCCGGTCCAGTTATACTGGTCATTTGGGTCCAGCTGCTCTGACCATCATGCAAAGGACATCATGGCATACAGTATGTCAGTAATTCTCAAAGTGGGGTCCAGGGACTCTCTGGGTTCCTTAAAGGGTAATACCACTCATTTTCAACATTGAACTGTGTCTTTAATACACTTTAGAGCTGTACTTTTGTCTCCGCCCCCTCAGCCAAAAGTACACCTTGCGTATGTCACTGATCACATGACCTCAATCAATTATCCAGTTCCAGGCAACATAGAAGGGGGGGGGACTTTTTTTTCCCCACACAACAGCTCTAATGTGTACGTTAAAGACATACAGTAGTTCAATGTTGAAAATGAGTGGTATTCCCCTTTAAGGGGGTTCCAAATGGACCCTTACAATAACTCTGAGAGTGTACAAATGGAACCAAATGGACCCTCACGGGTCCATTTGGTTCCATTTGTACACGCTCAGAGTTATGGGGGTCCTTGAAATGATCAAGTTTCAGAAACACTGCAGTATGTCATCAGCTTTCTGCTGGCTTGTCTTCTGTTGATGTCTAATAATTGTTACTGGTCGTTGTAGCCAGAGCCATATAAGGAGAGTTGCGTCACCTCAGTTCACTTCATCGGGCCAGGTCTATAGCCTTCTATTGGCGAATAGTGACAAAACCCTGAACCGGAAGTTTACGGAATGCATTGGAGTCTATATGAGCGTTTGTCACTATTTTGAGTTTACATGAACCACGTGACCGGCGCTGTTTCTGCCCCCACATTGACCACGTTAACTCTCCAATAGAAGGCTCTGCTGAGTCATCCTGGTTAAAACCGGTATCAGCATCTTTGTCGTTTTAGATTTTAGCGTTGGCTATTCAAAAATAGCAGATATACAAGTGTCATGAACTCACTCAAATCATGATAAACTTGGGAGACGACACACAGGAACTAAACTTTAAATGTATTTATTGGTAACTGAAAGAACCGAAAGTTATACTTAAGTAGAATGGGGTGTGTATAGTCAGTGGTATCAGTAGTGTAGTGCATGTATGGATGTGTGAAAATGTAGTGTAAGTGCAAGGTGCAGAAACAAGGTAAAACTAAACTCAAAGGAACCAAAAGCAAACAATGTTTCCTGTGTAGGAGAGAGTGGCAGAATTGCCCGGACCAGCCTGCTTAAATACTCCAGCAGGTGATTGGAGTCAGGTGTGCCTCGTCGTCTAGGCACACCCCTGCAGGCTGGTCACCTCCTCCTACACAGAAACAGAACACCATTAGAATCACAGCAACACTACACACAAATAGGATGGGTCATCACACAAGCTCACTTACGTGCCACGCTCCGAGCTTGTAGATCTGCTATTTTTGAACATTTTTTCAAAAGTTTGAGAGGTTTCAAAGGCATTTTGTAAAATTGTCCTCAGGTCTTAATAATGGGTTAAAATATGGCTTAGTCCATCCCACATGTCGAACACCAGGCTCTCCTGAACTTGCGCTGAAATACAGTGAAACCTGACGTATAATTGGTTGTGTGCTGTGGCCGTGCAGCCAAGTATAAATCAGGAATCAGTGTTCCAACTGAGCTTATAAGCAGGAAAAAAATAGAACAGAAACGTGGTTTTGTGCAAATGTAATGCAATTAACCACTACCCTAGGGCATTCTAGGTCAAGCCCTTTTTTCCCTCAACACCAATACATCTAGCTGATCTACAAGCTCACAATGTGTTATATTGTGAGAATGTAGATCTGCTATTTTCACAGAATCTTCGCCCCCAGAATATATAGGGACATTATTGTTTGACAGTAGCTGTACATTCTTTGTACATGCACACTAACAAATGTATATGGACATACTGTAGGCGTAGGCACATAGTAGGACCAATTTGTCGAATATACTGCTATTTGCTAGTTCTATTTGCAGAAAAGACAAGGAAGCACAGACTGATTAAAAAATGCATGCGCTGCTGATACCACAAGGCACTTTAAGCTCTAAATTCCCATCACAGCATCACCGAGTCTCTCACATCCCGTGGTTATCTCTTTGTCTCTCACAAACAAACTTGGTTTATCTAATCACAACGCAACTTCTCAAAATCAGCTAAAACTTCTCGAAGTTGCACCATCACATGTGCCCCCAGACTTTTCTATTCAAGCAGCTCGGTGTGTGTGTGTGTGTGTGTGTGTGTGTGTGTGTGTGTGTGTGTGTGTGTGTGTGTGTGTGTGTGTGTGTGTGTGTGTGTGTGTGTGTGTGTGTGTGTGTGTGTGTGTGTGTGTGTGTGTGTGTGTGTGTTTGTGTGTGTGTGTGTGTGTGAATCTACTCCCTCAGTCATGGCCTAATTGGAATATCTGAGGCAGGGGACACAGAGATGTGAAGTGCTAATTTGATTTGTGTTTGTGGCTTTCCGAGAATGGCTTGATGGAACTGATGCAATTAGTGGTAACACAATTGTGATTTTGTTTGTTTCTGCGCACAAGTGCGGGGTGTGCATGCAGGCAGCAATGTGTGCCTGTGTGTTTGTGGTTTGTATTTCTCCCTATATGTTTGTCAGCATTTATGTGAAATCTGTACCATGATTTTAACACTGTGCTTACACATTCGTGTGTGTGTGTGTGTGTGTGTGTGTGTGTGTGTGTGTGTGTGTGTGTGTGTGTGTGTGTGTGTGTGTGTGTGTGTGTGTGTGTGTGTGTGTGTGTGTACGCGCAGAATTGGAAAGGTAGAGGAGAGAGCAACAGCTTCCTAGCAAAGTTTGTTGCGCAGTGGCAAGGTAAACATGGTTGATATCCTGTCTTAATTGATTTGTTTGTGTTTGTTGATTGAGATGAGAGATGCAGCCACGGAGTGGAAACGTTCAAGTTATGAATAGCAGGCTCCATAATTACATCTGTGAATATTTCCCTGTGGAAAACCTGCCTATGGGGGTTGATATAGTGAGAGGTAAAGTGAGAGAGAGAGTGAGAGACCCACAATAACAAACTACTGGGGTAAATAAATAAAGTTAGCTGGGGAGATTTGAATCATTAAACTTCTGCACGGCTGTCTCTACTCCCCAGGAGACCGACTGGATTAGATTTCAACACTGGATTAAGTTAATCTGCAACTCGGGATTTGGATTAAGAGTGCAATGTTCTGCGAGATTTACGACACCTTACATGATCGGTTTACATCATTTTCATGGCTTGAAAGTGTTGTATTAATATACACACCACAAACAGAAAAAAGAGAGGAGAGGGGAAATGGTATTACAAAGTGATGGAATGTTTTCTTTTTTTTTTGCTCCAGGAGTGCAGATCCCCTGAAATATCAGACAGAAGGATGTTCTGAGACATTATTCAAAGATTTATGAGTAGTCTCTTTCTGTCAAAATGAATAGTGTGTCGCTGAAAAATGTCAATAAGTCTGTACGATGATGAATGTATTATTTAACATTGAAATGTGATATACTATGCCCTGCACCTCAGTAGCACAGATGAGGTTAATTGGACTCAAATGCTTATTGAACCTTCATTGGTTTCTGTATCTTCAGCACATTAGAGTTAACTTAAATGGCCCTCATTTATTTTGCAGTCCCATGCTAAATCGTTAAAGTGATCTTAAAAACCTCTCATTTAATTTCTAATGCACATTAAAACATTTGCAAAAGAGACATTTTAATGTGAACTAGAAAGGGGTGCTCAGTGGAGCACAAATCTCTGCCAGGAGACAATCCCCATACCTCCCTCTATCATGGTGTCTCTGTGGTGCATGTGATGACATTGTTTTGGCATTGTGCAGACCTGTATGAAAAGGCACAGGGCAATGCGGGGGGGAAATATGTGCCAGATTGTGAACAGGAATTAAGGCTGGGATTGTAAATGACAGCGGCCCTCATGTCTATCCAAATTGACATAATAATAATAAAGTAGTTAGAGCAGGCAGCCAAAGTGCGGCAACCAGATAAAAAACATTTCTACTGAAATTGTACTGTCCTCAATATAAGTGTTAAATATCTTGACAGTCAGATACATTCCTCCTTGACATTAAGACTCTGAAGACAGTTGTTCCATATCCACAGGTTTAATAACGTTCAAGGAAGGTGAAACTGAAACATACAAATATGCATAGTCAAAATTAACAATAGTCAAAAAATACTCATCTACAATCATCCATAAACATGTTAACAATAAGTACATACCCACGATGCTATCAAAAGGCTAAGATGTAGGTAGATGTTGCTGGATTATGACAGATGAAAAACACAGCCTCTCTGTGCTCAGCCATGTGCTAAACTGACTTTACTTCCTGGTTACAGGTGACCACATGACATGCTGCAGGTCACATGACGACTGACACATTCTGCTCTTAAAGTGACCACACCCAATTACAGAACATTCAGAATTGCTTTAAACAAAACACTCAATAAAATATAAACTTGCAACTTAACAGAAATAATAAAACAATTTTGATGAATTGCAAACAACGCTGTGGGGTTGAAGCCGCTGAGACCCAAGGGATCTGTTCCCCTGAGTCTCATGCAACCATGGTTCAACCTTTGAGGTGCCCCCTATGGTCAGAAGTTAAAGCTGTGCTCTATAGAACACAATAAAAATTGATTTGATGTTGCTTTGATGATATATGGCGTTCTTGTAAAAATACAGTAGACCCCTTCCACTAATGATGGAAGCAGAATATACAGCCAAACGATGTGGAATATAAACATGCTGTTTGACGTTAATAGTCACATGACTCCGGTGACCATGGGCTCTATCTTGGCCCGAAGTGGCTAAACCCACTATTTGAGGATTTAGCCAAGGGGCGTTCCTGTGCAAAAGTTACTATCTTCCGACACCAGCCTTATCCCTAAAACACCTGCACTATACCCGCTACATTATGCATGGCTATGGTTTGGCCGTTACATTAATAAAACCAATCACCGTGCCAGATGCCATTGCCTTTAAGAGAAGACTGTGCAAGCCATTATCCCCAATGCAATCTTATGCTCTCTCCCTCTCTGCCCATGGAAGAGCGACGTTGCCTTGGAATAAAATGCCTTAAAAACAAGGCTCCAGACATCCCAAAACAAACTGGTATGGCTGCTTCTTGGCCTTACATCTACAACTCATCTAACAACTGCTCACATTGCTAGGGTGGGATGGCTCAGGGTAGAGGACAGCAACTTGCAATGGGCCTGGTCTACAAGATACACTACACCACAAAGACACCCATGTACTGTACCTGTCGAACTACTTCAAAAACGTCAATCAAGTCCACAATCACAACACCAGAGGGAGCTCCACTAATCACGTCCAACCCAAATTTGGTTTAAATTCGTTCTCTTGCTATGCAACAAAAATGTGGAATGCCCTATCAACAGTCATAGAGGAGTGTGAATCCCTACTCTCCTTCAAAACCGCTCTAAAAGAACACACAATACAGGTGGCAGCAATTCTAAACTGGTCCCTGTAAAAGTCAAAGCCTAGCCCCCGATTATAACATTGGATACTATACACCTGTATTCGTGCTGCGCTGCGAGCGTGTATATCTGCTATTTGTTTAAAAAAAAGAAAAAAATCTTGAAAGTTGGCATTTGTAGAACCGGCCTCAAGTCTTAATGGGTGAAAGGCCCAGAACAATCTGATAAGAGTTAAAGAACATATCCCTTTATAGCCCCCCAACACATCCTGATACAAGTCAAAGTGCACATTCCTGTATAGCAGTCATAGCTAAAAAGAAAAGAAAAGAAAAAAAGTACAGCAACACACTTGACACAGGCACACAGCCAATATTTTGTATTCAATAGAAATATTGGTGTGTTTCTCTCCGTAGCATGTTTTTAGTATTGTTGTGCTTCCATGAAGTCAAATTTAAAATCAGTTAACCACTTAAACTCCAGCATCCAAATTCTGGGGGGAACATTAGTCAAAAATAGCAGATCTACAAGCTCGCAACGTGAGCTTGTATTGCAACTTTTGGCGACCTTTAGTGTAGACGGGGGGAAAAACGGTCCAAGTACAGTTATCACTCAGGTCTGTTTCACTAAGAATAGAGGGTTGCTGTTCCAACAAACTAAAGATGTCTATGACATACTGTTGGTACAGGCTTTGGGCTGAGGGCTAGAGATAGGTGAGAAGAGTAGCCTAATCAGTTAGGCTATGTGAATAATGTTGTATGTTAGGGATGTCCGATTTTATCGGCCTCCCGATATTATCGGCCGATATTAGCATAATTTTTTTTTTTTTTTGGCTTTATAAATAAGTTACAGGAGTTCTTACTGTATATGGTGTGTGTGATATGAAATTTGACTTACCCTAATCACAATAATCCCCGCATATATCGGTATCGGTTGATATCGGTATCGGTAATTAAGAGTTGGACAATATCGGTATATCGGTTATCGGTAAAAAAGCCAATATCGGACAACCCTAATAAATGGTCTCCCCTTTACCTCCAATGCCCCACATTTTACTCAGGTTATTATTAACAGAAAATAGGTTTAACTGACGGTCAGTCGGGACCCCCCTTGAGGGCAGGGCCCGTTTCAATTGAAAGGGGTGAAACATAGCTAAAGCCGCTACTGGGTTTAAGTGGTTAAAATGCAACATTTTGTTTACATGCATCTGTGTACAAAACCATACCAGGAACATTACATTACATTACAGTCATTTAGCAGACACTTTTATCCAAAGCGACTTACAATAAGTGCATTCAACATAGGTAGGGAACTAAA
>NC_139939.1:31121718-31141718 GCF_963454915.1 Gymnoscopelus microlampas
TTGTTTTGAGAAACGTGTGTTAACAATTGTGAAAAACTGTAAAATGCCAAAAGTAAAAGTACTAAAATGTTTGAAAATAGCCTAGGTTTAAAATAGCTAGGGCTTAAGTGGTTAATGTATGTTTCAGTTTTATAATGTAATCATTTATATCTGCAAAGTGACTAGTAACTAAGTTTTCAAATAATTATAGTGGAGTAAAATTACAATATTTGCCTCTGAGATGTAGTGGAGTAGAAGTAAAAGTATAGACAATTGGAAATACTCCAGTAAAGTAAAAGTACCTAAAAACTGTACTTAAGTACAACAGTAGGCTACTTGAGTAAATGTACTATAGTTACTTTTTACACCACTTAAAGTGACACAGATGCATTCCCGGATTGAATGGGTTAAGGTCTCATGACCTTTCTCTAGTGTCACCCTCATACCAAATGCAAGATATCTCATAATCTAATAGGTGGTTGCAGGATGAACCCTAACGATTTTGGTCACTCTAGCACCACCCTTATGCCAAACCTCCCGCTCGTTTTCTATTTTAAATAGATACTACTACTTTGTAGTATTTAAATGATTTATTTTGTTTAATTTCACCTGCATTTGTTGCTATTGCTATGTATGTATCCTCCAATTAATGTGTCAACCTCAATTCCGGCACTAATAGACATTTTAAATATTATTTTTCCAACAAAATATGAGGATGTCAATGTTGGTCAGTTCAAATCATGGTCTGGTTGGTAAGGAACAGCCTGGCCTCCAGGAGCTCGTCTTCTTTTATCGGTTTCACAAATAAAACAGAAGAATCCGTCTTGACTCGCTCAGAGGTTCACAAGCTGGTCATGGACCCCTCCACAGGCATTTTGGTCAAGGACCCTTCCTCAGGCGGTCCATGACCGAAGCGTTGCCTTTTTAATTATAAAAGTTTTATTTAAGGTCTGCTCTACCAACACACCTGTCCCTGAAACACAGCTGTGCAAAAGATTGTGGTTATCTGTTATCAGATATCTGTTTCGCAAGTAAAATATCCATGTTAGAAAGAAAGTCTTATATTCTTGTCTTTTTCCGCCATGCCTGGCCCCCTATGTCTTTGGAGATGCACATTAGAGCCTTTCCAGTGTGCATACGCTGTTGTTGAAGGGATGTCCCTATTCAAAACTCACAACACTGTCAGGAGCGATACAGAGTAGCTTACTATGATCTCAATTCTGCAAGCACTTAATATGTTTAATTTATCAGTCAAGTTATTGAACATCATTCAGATTGTATTTTCCTTCTCCTTTTTTTCTTCTTGTTTTGCATTTGGACATTTTGGTCATGTTGGCACACCGGTGTCGCATACCAGCATTAGCAGATCTACAGTACAAGCTCGGCTATTACTTTATGGTTAGGGTTAAAAATGGGAAAAGTGTGTGTGTGTGTGTGTGTGTGTGTGTGTGTGTGTGTGTGTGTGTGTGTGTGTGTGTGTGTGTGTGTGTGTGTGTGTGTGTGTGTGTGTGTGTGTGTGTGTGTGTGTGTGTGTGTGTGTGTGTGTGTGTGTGTGTGTGTGTGTGTGTGTGTGTGTGTGTGTGTGTGTGTGTGTTGTTTATCAAGCTCTCCTGTCACATGTCTTCATCTTCACTCTATCCCCGCACTGTTCTTCAGCTCTGTGGTTAAGCCAGCGTGAGGCAGCGACACACTATGCAGGTCTGATCCCCGGGCTTATAGAGCATGTGTGTGTGTGTGTGTGTGTGTGTGTGTGTGTGTGTGTGTGTGTGTGTGTGTGTGTGTGTGTGTGTGTGTGTGTGTGTGTGTGTGTGTGTGCGTGTGCATGTGCATGCACATGCAATTGTGTATATTGCCCTCTAATATATGCGCATTCCTCTCTGAAGGTATTCATTTAAATTTGATCTCATTCGCCCCTACATGTGTGTGTGTGTGTGTGTGTGTGTGTGTGTGTGTGTGTGTGTGTGTGTGTGTGTGTGTGTGTGTGTGTGTGTGTGTGTGTGTGTGTGTGTGTGTGTGTGTGTGTGTGTGTGCGCGCGTGTGTTTACCTCTACAGTTTGATCCCAAGCTTAAACCAAGCAAGTGGCAGCCACCGCCTTTCAGAATCTCCTTGGGCACAATGCATGAAAAACCAGGCTTAGGGGTACATCAATTCTACAGGCTTAACTGAACAACATGACGTGCGTGTGAGCGCATACGTGTGTGTACTGTATGTGCATGCGTGCTTGTCTTTGCGATACAGTACACGTAGGTGTGTGCTTTCATCATATACAGTAGGCTATGTATTTTATTTCCTTCCCACGATGCAGTTGTTTCTAGACACAGAGAAACAAGACAATAATAGGCCGATCCTGTGTCTTCTTCACGTTAAGCGTTGTCATAATGAGGGAATTGAACCAAATGTCAAATGAAACAGAGGAGGTTTAAAGGGATCCAAGCCTTTATTAAAAGCTCATATTGTTTTTTTTTCTCTTCCCTGACAGCTGAGACAGTGTTAAATACAAATGGATTTTCATATCCCCCAGTAAATACAACATCTTATGAATAAATGAGCCCATGATATCAGATAGAATGAGATTTCTTCTTCGACGTGTATTATTTTGTCTCCTCATATAAATCCCTTGAAATTAAAGCAGTTATTAGAAGCTAGTTTAGCGGTGTGAGATTTGAGGGAACGTCTCATTATGCAGACAATGCTTCTCTGTAAGCAGAACGATGAATGTTGGAGTCCTCAACTTCACACCGCTGGGTGTGTGAAGAAATCCTTGATTAGCTTCCGTATGCTCAACCACTTATCAAAGACATCTCTTGACAAGCTCACTTTTTTACATGTTCATGAGAAGGAACTATTGTCAGTGGTGGAAAAAGTACCAAATGTTTTACTTAAGTAAAAGTATCAATACTGCAATGTCGAAGTACTCCGTTACAAGTAAAAGTCCCGAATTCAAAATTGACTTGAGTAAAAGTACGAAAGTATTGGTATTAAAATGTACTTTAAGCACCAAAAGTAAAAGGACTCATTGTGCAGGATGTCCCATTTCACAAATAAATGTATAAAAATATTTTTAAAATAGTCGATATACAAGCTCACAATGCGTCGCATCGCGACGCATTGTGAGCTTGTAGATCTGCTATTTTCAAATGGCCGAAATATATAAAGGGCTGAAGTGGTTAGTGTATGTTTTGTAATATAAATCTATTTATATAAGTAACTAAAGTTTTTGTATAATTGCAGTGGAGTAAAAGTACAATATTTGCCTCTGAGATGTTGTGGAGTAAAAGTAAAAGCATTGGAAATTGGAAATACTCAAGTAAAGTATAAATACCTCAAAATTGTACATAAGTACAGTACTTGAGTAAATGTACTTAGTTACTTTACACCACTGACTATTGTGTAAAGGAAGCTACAGTATCTGTACAACTTGCGTCCATTTTTCAAACAGAGACGCTTTGGTTAGTGCACTAAAACAGAAGGTAGTTTCAAGTGGCATGTAATGGCAGAGGAGCCATACATTATCTTACAAGAATGCATATAGGACATAACGGGAATGGACTTTAATGGAACGGTGCGGTGTAAAAGGGAGGTGAGATGGAGATGCAGAGCGGTGTACTGTAAATAAATAGATGGGTAAATGTGAAAAGTTCCCACTGGGCCCAGTGGGCTCTGTGTGGATAGCTGTCACTGTTCCAAGAGCCTGAGGGCTTAGAAAGACACCTTGGGAGGAAGAATAATGGATGACTGGATTAAAAGCAGTATTATCTCTCTCCTCTTCTTCTCCTCCTCGCCTCACATCTCTCTCTATAATGTATTCCCTACTTATGCATCTAGTTAAAGCCAATTTGTTCGTATGTATTGAAAATAGATCTTTCAAAAGTTGTAAGATATAGTTAATTGCCCGCACGGCCCCGCCCCTCTCACCCATTGGTTGCTGTTGCTTGGTTGGAAAAAATCCTCTCTCTCCATCCACTAACAAGTTTTTAATTTGCCTCATGTAGATTGTTTATGTATTAAATTCTTATTTCACATTGGTCTTAGTAAAAAAGAATCTTGAGTGCAATGACTGGGCATGAAGTTTTCCCCAATATTTTTCTTATGTTTTGCATAAACAACCGTTGCTATACGGAAGTAGTTACTTTGAAGATTTACATTATTTTATTATAAAACATATAACCACTTTAGGCCCGTTTTATATAGGCTATTTATTTGAAAATAGCCGATCTACAAGCTCACAATGCGTCGTGGCGCGACGCGTTGTGAGCTTGTAGATCTGCTATTTTCAAACATTTTAGTACTTTTACTTTTGGTTCTTTAAGTATATTTTGATGCCAATACCTTTGTACTTTTACTCAAGTAACATTTTGAACACGGGCCTTATACTTGTAACAGGGTATTTCTACATTTCAGTATTGATACTTTCACTTAAGTAGAAAATGTGAGTACTTTTCCCACCACTGCTTAAACATCATATATTTAACCCTAACCCAAATAGCGACAATAGCCAATCTACAAGCTTAAAAGCTGAGCTAATATAGCGTGTCAGGTTGACTGGTTAAGAAGAGCTAGAATAGAGGTCAATAGAGAATAACTTCCTGTAATAATTCTTGTGACAACGACACAAACACAAGCTATTTTCCATCACAAAGCCATGTATTCACATGGTGCGGATTATGTTTTTCACACACGTTACAAGCCACTGTGAGGAAAAGCCAAGCCATTATTCATAACTTCATAACTTTATTGTTTGATGATATTTGTCATTTCTCCAAAGGGCTCCTCAAAGTAGGGTACCAGAGTGAGTAGCCGATAAGGAGCGAGAGAGAGATGGCGAGAAAGAAAGAGAGAGAGAAAGAGGCAGAGACAGACAGTGACCCGCACAGTAGGAGGGAGCAAAAAACTCATAAAAGACGTTTTAAGACATGTGGCTGGATTGTGTTATGGGAGGGTCTGTGTGTGTGTGTGTGTGTGTGTGTGTGTGTGTGTGTGTGTGTGTGTGTGTGTGTGTGTGTGTGTGTGTGTGTGTGTGTGTGGCGAAACTCCACTTCATGCTCAGCATGATGAAAGTTCACAAAGGACATGTGCAAGAATGTGTGTGCGCGCGCGCGCACGTGCGTCTACGTGTGTGCGTGCCCCCCCCCCACACACACACACACATACATACAGACACCCCACCCTCTAACCCATTGATACCTGGAACGCATCTGTGTCACTTTAGATTTCTTTGGCTATTCAAAAATAGCAGATCTACAAGCTCATAGCGCGGCACCGAGTGCCGCGCTAGGAGCTTGTAGATCTGCTATTTTTGAAATATTTTTTAGATTTTTTTTCAAAAAACTGTTAGGATTTCGATTTTTTTTAAGAATCGCCTCAGGTCTTAATGGGTTAAGCAACCACCAGACAGCTCCGTCAACGCCAGTCACAATGCACTTTCTCCAGCAACGATCAAAGAAGCTGTGGCTCTGTGCTCCAACCACCACGGGACCCACTGCCCCACTGATGACTGGAGAGAGAGTTAAGAAGAAGAAGAAGGGATGGGGGGAGGGATGGGGGGAGGGGTGGGGGGGTGGGGGGTTGAGACGGAGAAGAGAAAGAGAATGGAGCAATAGACATGGGTTATGAGGAAATCTTGAGGGGACGAGGGGAAGCGATGGGGGGGATTTGGAAGGGGAAATGAAAGGGGAGTGGTTGAGCAATGGCTGCAAGGAGGAGAGAGAGAGAGAGAGAGAGAGAGAGAGAGAGAGAGAGAGAGAGAGAGAGAGAGAGAGAGAGAGAGAGAGAGAGAGAGAGAGAGAGAGAGAGAGAGAGAGAGAGAGAGAGAGAGAGAGAGAGAGAGAGAGAGCGAGAGAGAGAGAGAGAGAGAGAGAGAGAGAGAGGAACGAGGGTGGAAGGGGAGATGAAGGGGGACTGGGGGGAGTATAAAGAGAGAAAGAAAAGAGGCACTGTGAGAGTTGAAGTGTGTCAGAAAGAAAGTGCGAGTTATACTTTGTGGTTTTCAGGTGTGGCGCATGCACCGCACACCACATCTATACAAGCTCACAACGGGTCACGGTGCGACACGTGTGAGCTTGTAGATCTGCTGTTTTCAGGGGAGCGACATCGGAGTCCAACTAACAGTGGCGGAAGAAGAGATTGTAGATCTGATATTTTCAAATGACCTAAATATATATAGAGCTTAAGTGGTTGATGTATGTGTAGTAATAAAAATCTAAATCTAAAAAGTAATTAGTAACTAAAGTTTTCATATGATTGTAGTGGAGTAAAAGTACAATATTTTCCTCTGAGATGTAGTGGAGTAGCCTGGTAAACCCTCCCTCCGGAAATCTCATTTCAATTCGATTTCAGAAAGGAGTCTGGTCTGAAACGCCTTTCTGCAATAATCGCTGTGGGCTGGAGTTGGGCGGGAGTAATACCGTTGACTGACAACCCCTTCAACCAATGATCGTTTTTCCCCTTCAGCCAATGAGCAGTTCAATTTGACGAGCTCCAGACTATGTGACGCAACGGGACTTTTGGGACGGCCATGCCGAAAATAGGTTGCCTTATTGGGATACATGCGTGTCACTCCCCGCCCCTGCCGGTTCTCTAAATTTATATTTTTAAATAGGCTCTGTCATGATTAATTGACCACATATATGAAGTTAAACAACTAAATTCTATCCAAACGATATCTTATAAGTAAATTCCGTGCCTCAAAAAAGAAGTTTGAAAGCGTTATAAAACTGAAAGTAAGAAGTGAAGGCACTCCCCGAGCACTCGCACAAACAACAATGGCTGCCGTTCGTCTTTTTTCGGCGGCTCTCAGGCTGCACTCGGGTTCATTCGGGCTCACTCGAACTCGCCACCTGATTGGCCAACTGTCGCTGTCAATCACAGAACAATGAGCGACGACGCTGATAGGCTCGTCGGCTCGGCGAGCAGAGCGATTATTGGAGAAAGGCGTTTCAGACCAGACTCCTTTCTGAAATCGAATTGAAATGAGATTTCCGGAGGGAGGGTTTACCAGGCTAGTAGTGGAGTAGAAGTAAAAGTATTGAAAAATTGGAAATACTCCACTAAAGTAAAAAAAATACCTCAAAATTGTACTTAAGTACAGTGCTTAAGTAAATGTACTTGGTTACTCAACACCAATGCCAACTAAGTATTAAATCAGGCATATGTATCAAGTGACTGAAAGGTTGTGTGAGGCTGCTGAGACAAAGGCAGCTCTCCCTCTCTTGCCCTCATCCCATAAAGGCTTCTTGTTTGTCAAGACTCTCCCTCCTCCAACAACAACGTGAAAACAAAAAGACTGTGAGAGCCAGAGAGGGGAAGGCAAGAAAAAGGGGGATTGAGGGAGGAGGAAAGGGAGGAGAGAGACAAAGAGAGAGATAATGGGGTCAGAAGGCTAACATCTTAGACTTTAAAAGAGGTCAGGTGGATTGTTTTATTCTCCACTCTTTGTACTCTTTGTATCCCTCGTTCTGTCTTTCTTTCTTTCTTTCTTTCTTTCACAAAATATACTGTATTGTTCCTGAAATCAAAACTGATGGTAACACAGCAACACTAATCACCGCTTTGTACTTTCATCCGATTGGCTGACAATTACGATTATGCATTGTGCCAATAATAACCACTGTACGTTAATTCCAATGGCAGACCATAACAGTTACAGTATGTACTGTATAGTTAACCCTAGGGCGATTCTTAGATAATGTCATCCAAATCCCAACAGTTTTCTGAAAAAACGTATGTTTCTATATCAGTGGTTCTCAAATGTTTTCATGTCAAGGACCCCCAAAATGATATGTATTTGGCTACGGACCCCCATCTCAAAATATTTTGTTCCAGGGACCCCCAGAAGCAAAGATTTGAGTTAAAAATGTTCGCTTTAAAAGAATATAAATATATTAATTTGCACACATTTTCTCGATTTTTCAAAAATAGCAGACTCTGTGCCACGCTATGAGCTTGTATATCTGCTATTTTTGAATAGCCAAAGTGTAAAATAATGCTTTTTTAGCTCAAATAAAGAAATGGCACAGATGCGTTCTAGGTCTTAATGGCTTAAAGGAAACAAAACAAAGACAAAGGGCTGTACAGATTAGAGCTATATGGATCTGCATGGAACATGCTGTACATCCATTGCCACTTTTGATGTGTAGGTGATGTGCAAAAAAATCACCATGTTGTGTTATTCATAACATGATTCATTGAATCAATTTAGATGTTTGCGGCAACTTGGCAAAAAAATAAAAGAAAAACCTTCTTCCAGAAGTCTCCTGTCACGCATAACATCATAAGCATAATCGTGGTATAAAACACAACACCCACATCCTCTCCTCATGCCCCCTGGACCTTCTGAGCAACAGCACTCATGTGGGACCATCTATGAGCTAACTAAAAAACACTGTCTGACAGAACATCACACACGCACGCACGCACACACGCACACACACACAAAAAATACATAGCCTACTGTATGATGAAATCACACTCCTCCTGTATGCATGCACTTAGACAAAAAAAACACACACACACACACACACACACACACACACACACACACACACACACACACACACACACACACGCGCACACACGCACACACACACGAGCACACCACAACTCATATTGAGGCAAAAGTAATTTCACGCACAGCATAACAGGCCCTCCAAAAAAGTGTATCAAAATCGTTGCTGTAAGGAAAAAGTCCCAGTTTCTGGAAAATGGCAATTAGCGTGTCCTGCTGTTTTGGTATTCAAGCTGGACGTATACTTTTGCTGCGCACCGCGGTGTCGTGCTCCAAAAATAGCCGATCTACAAGCTCAAAGCGCGCCACAGTGCGAGGGCGCTGTGAGCTTGTAAACCGGCTCTATTCGGTGCGAAAATACGTCACGCCATTTAGATGCCAATAAGCCACTCTATGGATGCCACCGACACTTGATGCGTATTTTTCTCTGCGGGAGAAATATAATTCATCTTCATCCAATTCGTCAACAGCAGGAGATAGGCTTTTTTCTGGGCTTTTCCTTGGAATGTTTTTTTCACACTGACCTTCTAGTGTAGCCGCTTAGCATCCCCAAGAATGAAGCTGGCATTCCCAGAATGGATTTGGCCTGCCGTGCGGGGACTTATATCGAGTGCCAACTCTCGTAGTGTTTAAACCATTCAATCCGGCAACGCATCTCTGTCATTTTAGGCTATTCAAAAATAGCAGATATACAAGCTCATAGCGCGGCACCGAGTGCCGCGCTATGAGCTTGTAGATCGGCTATTTTTGAAAAATCTTGAACAAATATGTTTACTCAGATCCTTGCTTCTGGGGGGCCCCTGGAACAAAATATTTTACAAATGTTCACCTGAAAAAAAAATTGCAAAAATGTTCATTTTCAAAATTAGCAGATCTACAAGCTCGTAGCGCGGCACCAAATAAATCTTAAAATGACACAGATGCGTTCCCGGTCTTAATGGATTAAGAGGGTATTGGCTGGGAGCATTGCGTGCGTGCGTACTTGCGTGCATGCGTGTGTGCACGTGCGCGTGCACGTACGTGAGCGCGTGCACGCATGCTCGTGCCGCGTTACTCGAGTTCTCGGAGCGTCATCGTGACAGAAAGGGAGAGAAAGAAAGTCGTACATTCACAGAGAGATTGACACAAAGAAAGGACAAGAAAAGCAAAGAGAAAGAGAAGAGAGGAGAAGGTTATTATTTAATGTCCTACTTGGCATATAGCTGTCAGAACCCTGCAGAGGGGAGAGGCTCGTCTTGGCCACAGCGACTGACAGAATAAAATCACCACAGTCTCCCTCTTTCTCCTCAAGGTGCGAACATGCCTAATGAATTAAGATCAAACTCCGCGGCTCACTCCCTGTTCCCGTCTCTCATCTCCACGGTGACAGCTAGATCTTTGTAGGTTCTCAGCCAATGGGCCGTGACACAGCCAGGCACACATGGAGCATTACTTTGAATCAACAGAAAGAGTATAGCGGGTATACACTTTCACAGCCTCATTACCTGGAATAATCTCCATCATGAAACTCCCATTATTGCCCTGATACATATATGCACACGCACACCAACACGTGGGTTGGGACGCGCACGCACGTATGAACACACGCATGTACGCACACATGCTCTCTCTCTCTCTCTCTCTCTCTCTCTCTCTCTCTCTCTCTCTCTCAAAATGACCCACAAACTCCATTACCCCCAGTGATCGCTCCATCAGCATTCTAAACAATAGCCGCAAAAGGCAAATTAGCAAACAATACACTGTGTTCCCACAGCCTGACTGATGAAAGCGGCGCAGGGCGAACCGATGCATCCAAGAGAGACGCTGCACGCCGCCGCACAGACCCTGAATCTGCTCTTATCTGTTCCTCACACACTATCAGACAAATTAGCACAGGGGTCCACTTAGTCTGTGTGAGTGTGCGGGTGTGCGTGGGTGCGTGTGTATATGTGCGTGTGTATATGTGCGTGTGTGTTTGCCTGAGTGCGTGCATCTGCGCATTAACAACACCAGGGCCCACTCATCGTTTGACTGGCCTCTTGATGTTATTTATGGCTGTTTAAATGATATTGGACACCTCTCATCTGTGTAGACAGCTCCAATTGGCTTTCTGTCTAAAGGAAGGGGAGAGGAGGAAGATGGGGGGGGGGGGCATATAGGGGATGCGGAGAGTGAATAGGATGGGGAGATAGATATACATATGTAGGAGAACTATGGAAGCGAGATGGACGAGTGATATTTGGAAGGGATTGACAGGGAAGAATATATGGAAAGGAGATATATGGAGGAGAGGAGATAGAGAGGAGAGGAGAGGGAGAGGGAGAGGAGAGGGAGAAGTAAGAGAGAGCCTTTGACTTATCTCATCAGACAGGGAGATACATTTTGTTTTGTTCCGCTGAACCAAGCCTTTCTTCTCAGCATCTACATCAGTCTTCATGTTCGGTGTTAAGTGTGCATTCAAGTGTGTGCGAGTGTGTGTGTGTGTGTGTGTGTGTGTGTGTGTGTGTGTGTGTGTGTGTGTGTGTGTGTGTGTGTGTGTGTGTGTGTGTGTGTGTGTGTGTGTGCGTGTGCGTGTGCGTGTGCATGTGTGTGTGCGTGTGCGCGTGCACGGTGCTCAGTGAAGGAATCAAAGCATAACACCCAGGAGTGAGTGAAGCCTTGTTTGTCTGATTAGACTCCTCCAGGGAATACAGAGGAGCCAGGGGGAGGAAGGGCTGTTTGAAGACTATTCTACACGCACACACACACACACACACACACACACACACACACACACACACACACACACACACACACACACACACACACACACACACACACACACACACACACACACATTCTCTCTCTCTGTGTCTCTCTCTCTCTCTCTCTCTCTCTCTCTCTCTCTCTCTCTCTCTCTCTCTCTCTCTCTCTCTCTCTCTCTCTCTCTCTCTCTCTCTCTCTCTCTCTCTCTCTCTCTCAGTACATCCACTCACGCTACACTACACATGGCTATACACCCAGAGAGAGAGCCAATTATATTTGAATGTTTATGAAGGAATTTCTCATTTTATTATGGTCTCTGGGCACTCCTGTGGTGATTGGCCGCTGGAACTTGCCCTACAGTAGGTCTCATTGTCATTCTGGACGAGGAGTTTGGGTCACGGGGCTTAACGTAAACACTGTTGCAAACATGTGGTCAGACTGCAGAGCACGGACAGCCTCAGGTCTAACAATAGATTGCCATGGAAATTGAAACGAGGAAGAGAATGGTGGCCTGGGTGAGATGTTTACTCGAGACTCATCAAAATCATTATCAGAAGGCGTCTGACAAACATTTTCACAATGAAACGCTGAGAGCAAGTCTAAATGAGCTGTTTCTGAAACATCAGCTATGTCTGGTTATCACGGTCAATCTATCAACAGTATTCTTTTCTTACCCAATTCCCCCATTCTTTAATGGGTCTGCTAGCTTTTCATTATGAAGTTTGTAGACTGTTTTTGTTCTAGCCAAAGAGAAAGGTGCCGTAAAACTCCCCCATTATGATGCACAGAAGTGCTCCATTGAATAATGGCAATATTAGCAACAAAGTTTTTTAAAATAGATGGTGAATCTCTGGTAATCGTGTTAAAAAGCAATAATACACTCAAGACCATTCTATTTTGTATTATAATGTACCACAGCTATGGGCATTTAAGGCACTCTGCTTTGTGGCTACACCCGTAGCCACGATATAATCATGATGGCATTGTGTATTATTGCTTAATTATAATCAAATAAAGTGTTACATATAATCATCAGTCCTGACCATCTACTACAGCAGGGGTACAAAACTCATTTTAGGTCTAGGCCTGTCACAATTATTATATAATCATTTAATCTCAGTTATTTGACATGATCACAATTATATATTCCCCGTGCAATGTATGCCTACTATAAAGCTTAAACGGCAAACAGAAATACATTCGTTATTCATACATTAAAAAGTTCAATGCCAAAAACACAAGTGCACAAGTTGGATCATGCGAAATCAAACTTGTCCTAACATTTAAAATAGGCAAAAATGTAGGTTTCTCTTGTATTCTTGGGTGTCCTTGTATTTTAAGGTCAAAACTAGGCCTATATTACTGTTGTTTTTCTCTTCTGTTTTGTACCCTTTTGTAATGTTTATATGTGCTTTTGTAATGTTGCTTGTTTTCTGTATGGGGACTACGGATGGAAATTAGCATTCTTGCTAAAGTGTATTTACTCTCCATTTTATATGTAATGTTCATTAATATGCACTGTCCCATCTAAATACATGTATTACAAAAAATACACAATTAAATAGTTAATCGCAATTGAATTTCCGTCCGTGACAGCCCTAGGTCATAGGTCAGCATGTGACTTAATGTGGGCCAGACTACTTTTTGTCTTTTGCTGTGTGCTGCAGACGCTGAAAGACACTTTGTTAGTATTCTATCACATTGCAAAAAAAATTGCAAAACCAAAAAATGACTGTAACAATCTCCTTCAACGTCTCTGATTCTCTTTGCCTTGCGGTCTTAAGTGAAGCGCTACTGAGCAAGGGTGAGATGATGTAAGTAAGGACCTAACGGTATACACAGTGGGCGGTATACAGGGAGACAAATCATTTAACACTGGAAATTCAACTACTAAGGTACCTAGATTTTATAATTTGACACTCTCATAAAAACAGTTATTATGATATGTGGAGATTGGGTTTGAACGGCGACATCTGCCCACCCTCAACATTTCCCATACTCAAGGCTGTGAAAAGGCACTACAAGGCACAGTAGGACAGCGCTATCCATCCGCCCCTTATCTTCTGAATCTTCAGTTGAGTTGTGGCCTCCGTGTGTACTTTTTAATTACCGACTACCAAACCGCTTCTCGTAACAAACGAGCCGCCTCGCTCTTCAAACACCTTCAAACTCCTCTCTTGTCTCCTGCTTGATGGCGTTCATTCGTATAGCCGTGCCTCCAGTGGCCGGTTTCCGCCGTTGTAATACAGATAGGCCTACGGTGCCAAAACAATAAATGGAAATAAAAAAACATGTGTGCAGGATGTGAAAGGATATATTTATATATATGTAAGCCTACATGCTGCCCAATGCATAATATCCTAACAACTGTGAACAACTTGTTTTGAATAAAGGAATGAAATATTTACAATGTACATTTATAGGCCAATATTGTAACAAGTATAGTCAATACAAATGAGTACAACTAAGTTCTTCCACTCGTATCATATATTTACTCTAAAGTTTGATCTGATCTTTTTTGAGCCTTTTCAGAACTAAAAAGAAATGAAGAAAAAGGAAAAATCACCCCACAGACCGGATTGGACCCTTTGGAACTCCGGACGTTTGATATCCACAGCCAGTAACTACAGTATGATCATACAATTTGCAATTTTTTAAATCTTTACACGACTTACAAAGTGTAAGATTAGAGTAAATAGCATGGATGGACCCTATTTGTTATATTATAACAAAATGGTAAATGCTCAAGTAATGCTCAAATAAAATAATGTAGTGTTACAAATCAGCATGGTAAACTTCAAACCTAAAATCTGTCTAAATAACATATTTAGCAATGTTCAACAAGTAATCAACATACATATTATGCATAGCGGTAATATAACTAGCATCTATCAAGCATACAAGCTAAGCATCAAGAAGTGATACCAGGAAATGAGTGCTAGGGGGTGACTCCAGGTAGAGTCTGAAGAGTTTTCAGACTGACTGCAGCATAAAACGGGGAGTGAGTGTGCAGTCTGACTGAGGAGGGAAGGTCATTCCACAGCTTGGGTGCCAGGAGGGAGAACAGGTCTTGGGTGCTTGAGCCAGTATGTCATATAGGAAGGGCCAGACAGACGTCCTGTGCTGATCTACTACTGTCAGTGTGAGGTGGGAAGGGGTGTAGGGGAGGATCATGTCCTGAAGGTGTGACGCCCTTGATTGCCTAGTATGTCATCACCAGTGTGTTGATTGGATGCCAGTGAAGGCTGAAGAAAGTATTATACAATAAATACTGAAAAAAAAGATTATAATGGTGAAAATACGATAAGATAATACAAGATAAGACAAGACAAGATAAGATAAGATGAGATAAGATACAGTAAACCGTTATTTATCCCCGGAGTGGAATACAGGTGTCATAAGCAACAGTAGATTCAACAGTCGATATAATATAATATATAGCCAGTAGGCCTATATATTGTAAAAAGGGGGTATTCAGACAGAATAGACAGAAAATGTGGATCTCTGAATCAGTTATAGGGGTCTGAGAGAGCATGCCGACAGACATGCAAGGAGAGAGTTGCAAAAGTCAAGCCTAGAGATGACAGAGGCTTGAATAAGCCCCAGGCAAGGAAACATTAACAAAAACAAAAACTAAGAAAACACCTTGACTGATTGACTGGCTCCCTGCTGACAGGCGCCGCCCCAGCCTGTGTAGAGTACTTGCAGTGACAAATATCACCCTCCCCGCCCGGCTTCTCCCCCCGCCGAACGTTGGCCAATTATGATTGTAGAGGAGCTGGATGCACCGTGGTGGATTTGAACCCCCAGACTGGCCCTACAACTAAGCCAGCTCTTTATGGAGGGCTTGACGGCAACAATATGTCTCATGGTCAACCCATCTTCAATTGTTCAATCAACCAGCCATGGTCTACAATTCTAACCTTTTGACATATTTGACCCAGATCTATAAAAGCTCTAGAGAGAGCAGAGGACAATACAATAAAAAAAACATCTTGCCACTTGTTAGAAAGACTGTGCCACTTCTCTGTGTCTTTCTTTCTTTCGTTCTCTCTCTCTCCCTCTTTCTCCGTGTGTTGAAGAGACCGTGCACTCCTTCGAGACTGCCATTGGTAAGACTGTAACCCATCGCGGGACTAGAATGAATCCCGCGAGAGTACCGATCTCGCGAGATTAGAGTCAGGAAGTATTTCAAGCGACCGACAATCTTCACATGTATAATTCAGTTCAGTATTCATTCAGAAGAGTTAAAGTCCTTCATTAGTTTGTTTGAGCGTGCTGCTCCAAACCTGTGTACCTGCACGTGTAAATGACAATAGATCACACAATTATACATGCAGAGAAGAATGTTGTGCTATGAGCAGTGGTGGAAAAAGTACTCAATGTTTTACTTAAGTAAAAGAATCAATTATAAAAATAGTCTGTTACAAGTATAAGTCCAGAATAAAAAAATGACTTGAGTAAAAGTACAAAAGGATTGGTATCAAAATGTGCTTTAAGTACCAAAAGTAGAAAGTACTCATTACGCAGAATGTCCCATTTCAAATGTATAAAAATCTTTTGAAAATAGCAGGTCTACAAGCTCACAATGCGTCGTGATGCGACGCATTGTGCGGTTGTAGATCGGCTATTTTCAAATGGACAAAATTAATATAGGGTTGTAGTGGTTAATGATGTTTTGTAATAATAATCAAAATCTACAAAGTGACTAGTAACTAAGTTTTAAGTTAAGTTTTCAAATAAATGTAGTGGAGTAAAAGTACAATATTTGGATCCGAGATGTAGTGAGTTGAAGTAAAAGTACTGGAAATTTGAAATACTCAAATAGAGTACAAATACCTCACAATTGTACTTAAGTACAGTACTTGAGTAAATGTACTGTGGTTACTTTCCACCACTGGTCTCCACCATCAGCCATGCGTCCTGTTTCAATGCCCGAGGGCGAACACAATCCCGCCCAACCAGCAATAATAATATAGTTGTTCTTTGGGTCCTTCCAAACACCACTAAGTTTGCGATGACCCATCCCAATGCTATTGCAATCAATTCCACTGTAATTACAAACAGGGCCTCTGTCAGACACTTTAATCTTATCTATGTGGATGATGTGATAATGGGCTTTATCAGTGGAAATGACTGTTGAGATCTGAACAGCATAAAGGATACACAAGGGCATTTAGGGTCAGAACAGTAGCTTATCAGATGCTAAAGTGCTTGCTGGAAGGACAGCGTTGTTGCTGAATGGTAAATTACAGATCCCTCCCTATAGGGCAGGGAAAATGCATTGCCAGGCACATAACTAAAATAACAATCACTTCTTTACATGCAGATAGGATACAATTGGTTTAGCCTACTTGCAAAACATTTCAAGAGTTACATTCTAAAACCCAGTGTATAGAATATAGATGATTCCATCCTGATGTTGCTATTTTTAAGTAAAAGTAATTTAACAACACCTCAGCTGGTTTTTAAGAAGTTTTACATCCTATGTTAAAATTGGCTTTAAGGGAGGACCGGCCAATGGGCCGGAGGGCGGACCTCTGACGTCACGCTCATGTCACCATGACTCAGCCATAATAAGGAGTTCCCAATGCAGCTACAGTACGGCTAAATATGGAGTGTGTTGTCTAACCAAATCAGCATGCCTATATAGCCATTATACCGATGGCTCTCCATATATGGGCATAAACAGGACAAGGACATACAGATACAGAGATCTCCATATATGGGCATATCAGTCAGATCGGCAGTGCGACGTAGGTGTGAAGGCCGCGTAGGGGCCCGAACCTCTAGTTCAATTAAAAGACCAAACTCCATCCTTAGAGTTGAAAAAGGTCGGAAAAGGTACCGCAGTGGAAATAGTGTGTGATATGAACTGTAAGATTATATAAGCACAATAATATTTTTTAACATGACTGTCATCATTATGTTCAAGGACTTCAATGGGAGGGACAGTTCATTATTAAACATATGGGGTATTTATTTTGTGTGTGATGATTTTCCTTGCAAAGTGTTTCCCTTTCATAACTTGAGAAACGTCCGGACATTCGACTTTAAACTTGTCGTGTTTTCGAAGTCGAAAGTTCGTCCAGAACCGCGGATCTGACCGATATTCCCATACATGAGCATAGAAATCGGGTAGTCCACAGCCACTGATCCGATCGATATGGCTATATGAGGATATATGATCTGTAAACAGTATGTCTGTCGTGTGTGTGTGTGACCACCTGTCCCCCACATATCTCATTGATATCATAAAAATGTAATCAAAACATATTCTTCTTGATTATCCAATTATTCAAAAAAGTAAGCAATGGAATAATGGCTATAAGAAAATAATTGATAGTTGCAACTCTAGCGCATTTTAAACGGTCAGGATTTAATGTTTGAGACACATCACACATGACAGTTTTTTTCTGTCTCTTTTTTATCAGCAGTAATTACTGTGTGCCAGCTTATAATTACAGAAGACCTAATCATTTAGGTAAATAACTAGCATGGCAGAAAGACCAGGCTGTGATGAAGCAATAACCCTTCAAACCGTAGCATTTACAAGCTTTGTTTTAAATGAGTATGATACTATATTATTTGTGGTCAGGGTTATTGGTAGATTGCCACAGCAACTTTTACAATCCATGCAAGATAATTGCAATGCCTTGAATGCAAAGTGTTATTGTATATTGCGTCTCCTTGCATCACCTTGGAAGTTTAGAGCACTAAATTCCAATTAGTTTAAAATGCTCAGTCGTTAACGAAGGGCTAAGAGGCCCCATGGACACGTTTGGCCATGTTTACATCCAAGTACTCCAGAAAAACTTTATTTTGAACCAAAACCATTGCAAAATTCAAGTGGCAGTCTTTCATCCTCTGAGTGACTCACTCTCAAGAGAATAAAATGCATTTCCTTGTCTTTCATCTGGCCCACCTATCCATCACACAGTGTCTGTTTGTATTTGTTTCTCCATGACACGATGTGTTTTGGTCCCTCATCATTTCCCTACTCCTCTGTTTTCTGTTCACTTTCTCATTTCCTTTTTTTTCCCCCTGCTCTTCATGTGGATGGATGGTAAACAGATGTTAGCTACAGTACAAACACACAGGCAATGAGAGCTGATTCACTGTCAATTGCCTGTCGTGGGTGTGTGCGCGCGCGTGTGTGCGTGCGTACGTACGTGCGTCTCTCTCTCTCTCTCTCTCTCTCTCTCTCTCTCTCTCTCTCTCTCTCTCTCTCTGGTCAGACGTCAAACACGTGACTATTACCTAACAACGCCGATTTGCACTGAGGTAGGGCATGTCCGGTCCATATATGGACATATTTTCCGATTTGCACTGACGTTGGGCAAGTCAACTCCATACAGTAGGTCCAGTTTACTAAGTCTAGAGTGTTTCTAGTGGTTAGCCTATAACATGATAGCGATACTTAGAGCGAGTGCAGCGTTACATCAGACCCCTGCTAACCAGACTGGCAGCAGACTTCTATTGGATTTGGTTGAGGCACTTTTACAGATGCCCTTCCCGTGTTGTTTTCAGAAAGTTTTCCCCTTGCTGTTTCCTCCTCTTAAATTAAAGAGTTTGCCAGAGGAAGGAAAGCCATTCCTCAAAGGCATTCGTAGCTGTTGCGGCAAGAGAATCATTTGTTCTGGAAATGAACACTAATTTCCAATGCTCAGATAAGACAAACACATATTGTGGGAACATAGAAAGACTGAGGAAGGGGTGTCATCATTCACCAGCGGCCGTATAAATCCTCAGCCACTTGTGTTCTCGTTCTGCTGACGGCAAGGCAGGCCTCGTAAGCAGTTCCAGCACAGACATGCTTTATGTTCCCCATTACACTGACTAATTGAATATTTGTCTATTTCTAATGAGGTGGGCTGCCCCTAGAGTGTGTAATGCGTGTGTGCGTGTCTGTCTTGTTTGTGTGATTGTTTGTGTGCGTGCATAATGTGTTTGCGGATATACAGTAAAAATCCCTCAGTGTTAATTGAGCTCTGAAAGTGTATAAAATGTAACCAAATCGATTTGGTTACATTTGTTTGATTACGGAGTTACAATGCAGACAGAACAAAAAAAACATAGCATAAGGTACATAATCCCGTACTGACTGTACAAGGCTTTTTTCCTCAGGTCCCAGGCTTTCTCTAAGGAGTTTGCCAGTTTAAATACATGTTTTTTCAAATGAACAGTTAATAAGTTGTGATTCATTGATATCCGACATATAACCATAGTTCATATTATTAAACAACTCATCTCGGACCGTCCAATAAAAAGGACACTACTAAACACAATTATACCCATTTTCTATTTCATTGAGATCACTCATTTGGCAGATTGAATCGTCTTCATCCAACCCAACATAACGACCTGTTTCAATATAAAGTGGCAGTATACAGTATACAGTACCTCCTCTAGTCTGAGCAGAGAGACTGATCTTCTTTTCTTTGGCAGGTTCTATTACAAATGAATAAATGAACACTGATGATTTGACTGTGTATGTGTTTAACGCATGTGAACGTGTGAGTGCGTGTGCACGTACGCGCGCGCGCGCGCGCGTGTGTGTGTGTGTGTGTGTGTGTGTGTGTGTGTGTGTGTGTGTGTGTGTGTGTGTGTGTGTGTGTGTGTGTGTGTGTGTGTGTGTGTGTGTGTGTGTGTGTGCGCGCATGTGCATGTATGTGTGTGTGTGTGCGTGTGCGTGTGCGTGTGCGTGTGCGTGTGCGTGTGCGTGTGCGTGTGCGTGTGCGTGTGCGTGTGTGTGTGTGTGTGTGTGTGTGTGTGTGTGTGTGTCTTCAGCTC
>NC_139939.1:31144218-31181718 GCF_963454915.1 Gymnoscopelus microlampas
TCTCAGAGGCAAATGTTGTACTTTTACTCCACTACAATTATTTGAAAACTTTAGCTAATTGTTACTTTTTAGATTTTGAGTATTATTACAAAACATACATTACCCACTTCAGCCCTATTTCGGCCATTTGAGGCCATTTGTAGATCTCTTATTTTCAAAAGATTTTTATACATTTGAAAAGTTGAAATGGGACATTCTGCATAATGAGTACTTTTACTTTTGGTACTTTAAGCACATTTTGATGCCTATACTTTTGTACTTTTACCGAAGTAAATATTTTATCCCGGACTTTTACTTGTAACAGAGTATTTCTACATTGCTGTATTGATACTTTTACTTACGTAAAAAATGTGAGTACGTTTCACCACCGTGTGTGAGCGTGTGTGTGTGGCTGAGGGTCTGTGTGTGTGTGTGTGTGTGTGTGTGTGTGTGTGTGTGTGTGTGTGTGTGTGTGTGGCTCAGTGTCTGTGTGTGTGGTTGTGCATGCATGCTGATTTTGATCTATAAACCCGTGTTCCAGTGGCGTATAATTCAAGTGGATGTTATCTGGTCTCCTCTCTAGCTGTACTTGTGGTGAAGTCATGGGTGGGGCAGGGTGGTTTCCTGCTGTCTTAATGGTTACTAATAGCTTTGGTTACAAGTGAGCAGGTTCTAATGATGTGGTTTATAGGGGCCGTCGCACACTCCCCCCCGGGATATAGACCAGTGGGTCTCAACATGTGGGACGGGGAGCACTGGTGGGGCGTGAGGATGTTTTGGGCGTTTTTCCACTAGATGGCGCTCTTTGCTAACACATGAGTGACCATTTCATCCCCAGATGCACACAGAACCAGGAGATCACGTGATCCCAAGATTTACTGCTCCATTCACTTCCTGGTTAACGTCTTTGGGAAGTCGTTTGTATCTCGCCTCCTGTGATTTACTATGCATTGTTGACAATACATAGTATTTTCAACGGCCTATAACGATCGAACAGGGGTGTCGCGGACTCGCGATGACATAATTCTTTCTTTCGCGGAAGCACAGTGAAACCCCCCGTGATTACCAACGATCAGGGGATCGATCATACTGGAGATAAATATTCTTTGACTATTCTTTGACTGCCAGAAATAAGTCTGGCAGTGAAAGAGTTAAGTGGTTATTATTAAAATAAATACTAATATAAAAAATAAATTCATGATATTATTTCTTTAAAACCCTGATTGATTAATCATTGAAATAAACCTGCTCCGAAAATGCACGCTGCTGTGCAAGTGGTCACTGCAGCAAACGTTTTCAGTTTTTCAAGTGGGCCCTAGCTGATCCACTAAAAGGTTTGAATCACTGGGATAGACCCTCCACTGACGCCTCTTAAATCAGCAGGTGGTTCCAGTCCATTTCAAGTTCTTCTCGAGTGATCTTGAAAATTGGGTTAGCTTCCATTTTGGAATAAAAAGGTTTGCAAATTGCCTATCATTAATGTCGGGTGGAGACCTTGTATGTCCAATAAAAGTGTTACTTTTCAGGAAAAAAAGATAACCTGTGTTCCAATTGATCCAATGTAGTTATTGTTTAGACCCAAGCTGTTAGTAATACCTTCCATTGGCTAAATATGTATTAAACAGACATACAGTACTTAGCTACTTTTACTTTTTTTTTTGCGCTTGTAGATAAGCTATTCTCACTACTTTATGTGACATCCTTGTACAATAATGAAGGGCATTCATTTATGAAAAAAGAAACTTAAAAAAATATAGAGATACAAGGTATCTCTATATTTAAACACACACACACACACGCACACACGCACGCACGCACGCGCGCACGCACACACACACACACACACACACACACACACACACACACACACACACACACACACACACACGGTGCAACAATAACAAACTGAACAGATATGGTTCTGCTCAGAGTAATTTAGCTGCTGCAGGTAAAGGGTTAACAGTGGTAAAGCATCTTGAAGCAGAGTCTGGAGACTAGGCCACTGTGATTTATGAGCACCCACTCTGTGTGTGTGTGTGTGTGTGTGTGTGTGTGTGTGTGTGTGTGTGTGTGTGTGTGTGTGTGTGTGTGTGTGTGTGTGTGTGTGTGTGTGTGTGTGTGTGTGTGTGTGTGTGTGTGTGTGTGCGCGCGCGTTTGTGCACGTTTGTGCGTGTGTACGTGCGTGCGTGTGTGTGCATGAAATCAAGGTCATGCTCTGGTTTTAAAGACATGCCACCAACAATCCTTCCTCTTCATCCAACACCTCTCATCTGAATCACAAATACGTCAAACACACACACACACACACACACACATACACACACATACATGAACACGCACGTGCACGAGCACACGCAAATGAAAAGACGAAACCAACTTCAGTTGATCTAAAATTACCTGCGGTCCATCAGTAGAATTAACTAGTGTCATGTCATCAATGTTGTTTAGAGAAAAGGTGACAGACGGTCATTATATTATTAGCACCTCTGTTATTGTGACAGTCAGTCGGCTCCAAAATAAACAGAGTAATGGTTATTCACAGTATAAGAGCCTGTCATGTGTGAAATCTGCTACCAATGGGCAAATGTTTCTAAAGTTTGTGAAGTGAAAGCATAAAAATAAAGATAAATCAAATCAGATCACTGCATCACCATAGCATCAGTGTGTTCAGGGCCAGTACCCAGTATTGGCTGGTTTATTGTGGGGGTGAAATAGGCTCTCTCTCCACCTCTCTCTGCCCACCCCCCCTCACTCACTCTCTCCCTTCCTCCCCCCTCTCTCTGGCCAGGTTATTTCATGAGAGAAAGTCTGTCTCTATCCCCTTCCCTCCCTCTCCCTCTCTCACTCACTCTCTCTCTCTCTCACTCACTCTCTCCCTCCCCTCTTCCCCCCCATGATGCTCCATCCCCCCCTCCGTACCCCCCCTTCTTCTCCCGCCCCATTCCTCTCTCTCTCCCTCACACCCTTTTCTTTTCAGTGAATCTCTTGCACCAACACTGCACTTGCGAAGCACTTTATATCAGATTAAGTATTTAAATCTTTATTTAAATTTGCAGGTGAGGCAGCACAGGTCAGTGGCTGGTTTAAAGCAGGCTTACCTCGCGTTGACTGTGGTAAAGAAGGAGCAATATGGAGACCGCACGGAAAGTGATCAAGTGCAAGGCCGCCGTTGCCTGGGAAGCTGGTAAACCTCTTTCCATAGAAGAAGTGGAGGTGGCCCCTCCAAACGCACACGAAGTCCGCATCAAGGTCTTCGCCACGGGGGTGTGCCATACTGATGCCTACACGCTGAGTGGAAGTGACCCTGAAGGTCTATTCCCAGTCATCCTGGGCCATGAGGGTGCCGGTATAGTGGAGAGCGTTGGTGACGGTGTCACCAAATTCAAGCCTGGTGATACCGTCATCCCGCTGTACGTGCCACAGTGTGGAGAATGCAGGTTCTGCAAAAGTCCCAAGACCAACCTTTGCCAGAAGATTAGAGTCACCCAGGGTCAGGGTCTGCTCCCTGACAAGACCTCCCGCTTCAGCTGTAAGGGCAAGCAGCTGTTCCACTTCATGGGGACCAGCACGTTCTCCCAGTACACCGTGGTGGCCGATATCTCTCTCGCCAAGGTGGACGAGAAGGCGCCGCTGGATAAGGTGTGCCTGCTAGGCTGTGGCATTTCCACGGGCTACGGCGCTGCGCTCAACACTGCCAAGGTGGAGCCCGGCTCTACCTGTGCCGTGTTTGGCCTTGGTGCTGTGGGTTTGGCTGTGGTCATGGGCTGCAAGGTCGCCCGAGCGACCAGAATCATCGGCGTAGACCTCAACTCTGACAAGTTTGAGAAGGCCAAGGAGTTTGGCGCCACCGAATGTGTGAACCCCAAGGACCACAGCAAGCCCATCCAGGAGGTTCTCGTGGAGATGACCGATGGAGGAGTGGACTACTCCTTCGAATGCATCGGAAATGTGGGAGTCATGAGAGCTGCTCTGGAGGCATGCCACAAAGGCTGGGGCGAGAGCGTGATCATCGGGGTGGCTGGAGCAGGGCAGGAGATCTCTACGAGACCTTTCCAGCTGGTCACAGGCAGAGTGTGGAAGGGCACGGCGTTTGGAGGCTGGAAGAGTGTGGAGAGCGTCCCCAAACTGGTTGAGGATTACATGAACAAAAAGCTGAAAGTGGATGAGTTTGTGACCCACACCTTGCCCTTCGACCAGATCAATGAAGCCTTTGACCTTATGCATGCCGGAAAGAGTATCCGCGCAGTGCTGAAGTTCTGAAGTTCTTGATTCCCTGCCATCTATCACATCCGGCCTTCAAGCAATCTTGCATGCTATTTTCAACGGCCCATAGCGGCAAGTGAATGAGGGGTCGCGGTGACTTTGTTTTTCTTTTTGCGGAAGCACATTTGAAACCCTCCGTGATTAGCAACCATCAGGGGATTGATCATACTGAAGATGAATATTCTGTGACCACTTGAAAAGGTAAGAAAATGAATTGCTTCTATATACAGGGGTGCACATAACTGGTGCGCAGGTGCGCATGCGCACCCAAAATAAAAAATGCGCACCACATCAGGCGACGCGAGGCGCTTTTGCGCACCAACAGTTGGGACAGGAATTTCCAAGCTTTTATTTTTTAGCAAAACTAAAAAATAAAAGGAGATCGAGGCTAGGAATTTACTTCCTGAAGCCACACTCACACAATCACTCTAAAGCACCCGTCGGCCCCATGTACAGCCATTAGGCACAGGGGTAGAGATATGACTCGCGTCGCCTCGCATCGCCTCTCATTGCCTCGCGGCGTGCACGCAGCCAGCAGCGGCTGTTAGAGGCACTCGTCACCGATGATGAACGCACCGTAATGGTGCAAAATATGCCGTGAACGTCCCAATCTGGCGGATAAAATCAGCGCAGCAGCACAGGGCACCAACCTTGGGGGCTTTATCTAACAGCGTGAGAAAAAAAAAACGGCGAAAATCGGCGGAATTTAGAAGCAGAGCGTCCTTTTTTTCTCCCCCCCCCCCCCCCCCCCCGTTGACAACACTGTCAACTGGGCACCGTGCTGAACCCCCCCCCCCCCCCGTTGACAAAACTGTCCGGGCTGAACCCCCCCCCCCCCGTTGACAAAACGGGACGGGCTGAACCCCCCCCCCCCCCCCCCCCCCCGTTGACAAAACGGGACGGGCGCCATGCGCACCAAGTCACATGTCCAGGTGCTCTTCTGCGTACCAGACCTAAAAAGTTATGTGCACCCCTGTCTATATATACTGTAGCTACGCAGTGAAATCCTCACTGTTCATTTAACTCAGAAAATGTAAAAATGTAACCAAGTGCACCTGTTGGTTACATACACTCTCTGGGTTACAAATGGATACATTAACACTGAGGATTTACTGTTTATCTACATGATTATATACTGTAGTGTATACTTATATACTGTAAAGCAAAACGAGCCCACATCATAGCCATTTTTTATTGCAAAAGAGAACGTATGCGTGCAATAACAAAGTGCCTTTGCAACTGGAGCCCACGGTGTGCGGGCATTTCTTTGTTTTACATTTATTGCAAAAGAGACCCTGGTCTCAATGGATTTCTCGGAAATCAAGGTTTCAATCTATCGCTACCGCTCAAATAATCTGCCTGGTGTGTATAAGCAGGAATATTCCATTTAGATGTACATGTGTATGCTGCTTTGGTATGGATGCCACATAACAAAACAAACACACGGGTCAGCATTGCTTAACCAAATCACTGACACACTCATTCTCCCTCTGTCTCTCGCACAGACACACGCACATTGCACAGACATGAAGGCACAAGCAAAGCGTGTGCCCCCCCCCCCCCCACACACACACACACACACACACACACACACACACACACACACACACACGCACACACGCGCGCGTGCGCATGGGGGCTCGCATTCACATGCACACACATACATTGTACAAAGTCTATTGTCATTCCTTTAAACAAAAATATTCATTTGATGATAGGTGCATGAATGTGTGTTTTTGCCTGTGTGTGTGTGTGTGCATGTGTGCGTGGGTGCATGTGTGTGTGTGTGTGTGTGTGTGTGTGTGTGTGTGTGTGTGTGTGTGTGTGTGTACACGTAACCCATTAGTATGTGTATGCACAGTCAGTGTGTCTTTTGCGTATTGCGATTCCACTGTCAGCACATCGTGTCAGGAGGGGCGGCTAGGACTTTTAGAAATGCCGGCGCAAGCATATCTTATTTGGATTATGTATAAAACACTGATAGAGGCCTTCCGCTAGCATCAATCAGGAGGGAGGAGGAAGGGGAACGCAAAAGGGGGGCAAGGGCAGACGAGTGGGAGAAAAAGTGAGAATTGTAAACGCATAGAAAGGAGGGTATAGGTGATCGAAGGGAATGAGATACAGGCATGTGTATGTTAACCCATTAAGACCCGGGGCAAAGCGTCTCTGTCATTTTAGATTTCTTTGGCTATTCAAAAAATAGCAGCTCTGCAAGCTCATAGCGCGGCACCGAGTGCCACGATATGAGCTTGAAAAATCTTGAAGATTGTGCAAATCTTTGAATATATATTCTACAAAATGTCTTCTAAATCCTAACCATTTTTATTATGTTGCTATAATATCAGTGGTTCTCAAACTTTTTCATGTCAAGGACCATGACCCAATGATATGTATTTGACTACGGACCCCCGTCTAAAGATATCTAGTTCCAGGGACTCCCAGAAGCAAAGATTTGAGTTACAAATGTTCGCTTAAAAAAAAATATATATATATATTCAAAGATTTGCACACATTTTCAAGATGTTTCAAAAATAGCAGATCTACAAGCTCATAGCGCGGCACTCGGTGCTGCGCTATGGGCTTGTAGATCTGCTATTTTTGAATAGCCCAAAGAAATCTTTAAAAATGACGCAGATGCGTTCCCGGTTCTAATGGATTAAACAGGTGAGAGAGACGGAAAGGCGGGCGGAGGGAGGGCTTTGGCAAAGCGTGAGCTGCAAAGGGGAGAGGAGGGGGGAGCGGAGCGTCTAATAGTACAGAGCAGTTTAAGGGGAAAATGGAGCAGAGTGGAGGATGACAGCGGGAAAAAGAGGAGACGTCGAGATGCAAAAGGAGAGAGAGAACAGAAAAGACGAACGGAGGGAAGGAGGAGACATTAGGGAAAGTGTGGGGGAGGAGGCGCAGCAGCAGAGAGTTGTTCTAAAAAAGCAAGAGAGAGACCTATCGGAGGAGGAGAAGGGAGGGAATGAGAGCAGACACGCAGAGCGGCCGAGGGAGGGAGAGAGGGAGGGAAGGGAGGGAGAAGAGAGAGTTTGATTGATGGGCTGTAGACAGGGCCTGCCGTTCTCTAGAGCAGAACCACTCCACAGAACTGGACACCCGCCAGACACTGCAGCCCTGGAGAACTGCATGTATGTGTCAGTGTACTGTGTGTGTGTGTGTGTGTGTGTGTGTGCGTGTGTGTGCGTTCGTGTGCGTGTGCATGTGTGTGTGCGCGTGCGTGCACATGTTTAGGTGTGTAGGTGTGTGTGTGCGTGTAAAATGGTGTGTAAGTGAATGTGTGCATACTGGCTGACAGTAAGCTCAAAGGGGAGTCTCTACTGTTACAAATCAAATGGCACACACTCTTGCAGTGAGGGCTATGACAACAGGTGCAAAGTGACAGCTGTATTCTCAAGGCAGAGTGTATAACCATGTGTGACTGCATGCATTCGCGTGAGGGTGCACGTGTGTGTGTGTGTGTGTGTGTGTGTGTGTGTGTGTGTGTGTGTGTGTGTGTGTGTGTGTGTGTGTGTGTGTGTGTGTGTGTGTGTGTGTGCGTGTGTGTGCGTGCACGCGTGCGTGTGTGCGTGTGTATTGCTGAACACCGCTGCATGTATGTAGATGTATTATGTGTAAATGTGTATTTGGGCACGTACGCAAGTTTGTGATGTATATATTGTATGTGTGTGTGCGGGCACATATGGGTGCATACAGTACACGCGTGTATGTGTGTGCGTGTGCGTGTGCGTGTGCGTGTGCGTGTGTGTGTGTGTGTGTGTGTGGGGGGGGGGGGGCATCTGTGTGTGTACAGCATGTGCGTGTGCGTGTGCGCGTGCGTGCGTGCGTGTGCGTGTGCCTGCCTGCCTCCCTGCCCGTGCACACAGGTGTATTCTCCAGGCAGTGTCTCGGACAGCTTGCCCTTCTTTCTTCCTCAGTGTGTTTCTTCGGGTCAGTTTCAGTGAGTCATCATCTATCTCCTTTTCCCTCCCTTGCTGCTGTTCTACTTCACCAGCTCTCTTTGTCTGACATTCTCTTTACTTCTCGTTACACACAGTCCCAGGCCCCCGTTTCCTAATGGCTCACAATTATTCAACACGTTGTACAAGCCTGCAGCCATAATAATATTCTTTGGATTTTGCCATTCGAGTTATGGAAAAATAATTCACACGGCTGCTGTAAACAGCTTGAGCGAATTGGGGGGAAGGGGCGGGGGTTTAATCAACATGAAATGAAACCCACACGATTAATGTAAAGATGCAAAAAAAAGACCTTTTGATGTGCTTTTTGATGTGCTTAACATAACAGAGACATTGTTGTAAAAAGAATGCTCAATGAGAAGTTGATCAAAATGGAGGTTAATATGCAGAGAGAGAGAGAGAGAGAGAGAGAGAGAGAGAGAGAGAGAGAGAGAGAGAGAGAGAGAGAGAGAATAAATTATTCTTTTCATGCCAAATAAAACATTTAAGTGCTATTAAATGTGTTTCTCTGCCCTCCCAGTGAGCTGCCATTTCTTAAAATAATTACATGCAGACCCCTTTTGAACTCCACATTAACCTTGTCTTTTAGTTTCTCTCATTCCATTTCTCTCTCTCTCTCTCTCTCTCTCTCTCTCTCTCTCTCTCTCTCTCCCCCCCCCCCCCTTTCCCTTGCCTCATGGCAGGGTTCAATCAAAAGCAACATTATTATTGTTTTTTGTTCCTGTGCTTGTTCGTGTGAAGAGGCCTTTGAATATACTTTCTGGAGATTGCTGTGCTTCTTCTCATTATAATGACACAAGCAAACAAAGGCGTAAACATTCCTTGAAGTGTATGCTTCTTGCACACCGGTATGTCTATTATATCATATCAAGACCACAAGGACTTAGAACAGGGTCTTCACCAACAACACAATGCATAATTGTTAGAGATATACAGAGGAAAAAAAAGAACTGCCTTCCAAGCGTGTGACAATGGCTTTGAGCTATTAGCAGCTAAATTGTGTGACTATGTTTAGAAGGCCAGGGCGAGAGGTTAACTTTCACCAATCATGCCCAGCAATAGACCTTCGCTGTTATGGCTGCATATTAGGACTGACAATGAAATGAGGTATTCATATTTAAAGGCTACAATATATGCATCGAAGTGAAGGGTCAATGACAGCAGGCAATCACTGGTCATTCCTCACTGCCCAGAATGAAAAGACAGAAGCAATGATACTGGAAATGATGTTGTGTGTCTATGCCGATCATCAGTGGCGTAAAATAACTAAGTATATTGACTCAAGTACTGTACTTAAGTACAACTTTGAGGTACTTTTACTTTCCTGGAGTATTTCCAATTTTCAATACTTCTACTTCAACTCCACTACATCTCAGAGGCAAATATTGTACTTTTACTCCACTACAATTATTTGAAAACTTTAATTACAAGTTACTTTGCAGATATAAATGATTACATTATAAAACATACATTAACCACCTTAGCCCTATTTTATACCTAGGCTATTTGAAAATAGCAGATCTACAAGCTCACAACGCGTCGCATTGCGACGTGTAGTGAGCTTGTAGATCTACTATTTTCAAACATTTTAATACTTTTACTTCTGGTACTTTAAGTACAGTTTGATACCAATAATGTTGTACTTTTACTCAAGTCAATTTTTAATTGCGGACTTTTACTTGTAACAGAGTATTCTACATTGCAGTATTGATACTTTTACTTAAGTAAACCACCACTGCCGATCGTGCTGCTCCACAGTATACAATCACAGTTATTCTACAGAGGAAAGGGGTTACTGCTTAGGTTGTATATGTAAATACTGAGTGATATCCACAACTTCAATTCCTAGCCTAGCTGGTTGTGGCTTGGCAACAACTTCTGATAAAGACTAGTATTCATTTATTTATTTGTGTTTATTTATTATTTCTTTCTCTTTGTCTTGTGCAACATCTGCCCACCACTGGGTCAATTCCTATACTTGTGCTGCCGAGGAGCCAAAATATCAAAATCATATCGCAAAGAGAGGAAAATGTTTGCATGCATAAATCTTCCTTATCGTTCTCTGCTAACCTATGGGCAAACTTTCAATGACCTACCCTGTTAAAGAGTGATAAGAGGGGCTGTCCGTTTGCCTTTCCTTGTTGTATCATAAGAGAAAGGGGGGCGAGAGAGAGAGAGAGAGAGAGAGAGAGAGAGAGAGAGAGATACAGAGTGTTGGGGGGAGTGATATTTATGGTGTCATGAAAGGTAATTAAATAGCCCAGCGTTATATTTACGGGACTGATCTGATGATGTTGCGACCACTCAATAAAGTTTCAATGTTAAAGGTCCAGTCCCCCATGATTAATGCCATAGCTAGTCTTTAGACAAAAGGCCGTCCGCTGTCAGATCTTTACCGCTGGGGAAGTCAGAAAGAGATTGATAAGAACGAGTAAGGCAAGCAAAGAAAGGAGTGAGAGGTTGAAAGTAGGTCTATAGTGGTGTATAAGGCTTGAGTTTACGGGATGAAGAGATGAAGAGAAGAGTAAATAGCAGCCATAAGAATTAAAGTAGTGGATGATGAAGCTAGCTAGAAACAAACACAACATTAAAAAGACACAGGAGCATGAGATTGGAAATGCAGATGTGAAGTAATGAAGGAAATAAGGGGAAAAAAACACTGTTGCCGGACAGGAATGAAGATGAATGAGAAAAGAAGCGAGAAAAAAGAGGAAAAAGAGAATGTACAAAGAGGGGAAAAGGAAAAGAGAGAAGGGGGTATGCATGGGAGAAGTCTATTTGGCCGTGGAGTTCATACCCACCACCTCCAATCCAATCCTGTAGATTTATTATAAGTGAAGCAGGCTTGTTACTGCCTCTGTGCTTCTTGCTTTACAGAGCAAATAAAAGGCAGACATAATTAAGACCACCAAAGGTATAAATCTCCTGTGTGAATGGCCCATTGCACACATCGACCGCACAAGTCATTTACATAGCCCTTTGAGAGTACGCCGGAGAATTTTTGCTCTGACACCCACAAACGTATGTGATGAGAGAGGATGCTGTATTACAGGAGGACGGGGAAAAAATTATCCATTCAAACAGGCTGGTAAGCTGTCAGAAAGTGCCGAAATTAAAAAGATCACGCAAAGGTGAACGCGATGTTATGGTTTCTTGCATTCATTACAGTGTCACATTATTTGTGTTGGTTTTAGCCAGTGGTGTAAAGTAACAAAGTACATTTAGTACAATTTTGAGGTACTTTTACTTTACTGGAGTATTTCCAATTGTCTATACTTTTACTTTCTTTCTACTCCACTACATCTCAGAGGCAAATGTTGTGCTTTTACCCCACTACAATTATTTGAAAACTTTACTAATTACTTTGCAGTTATAAATGATTCCATTATAAAACATACATTAACCACTTTAGCCCTATTTCATAGGCTCCGATCGACAAGCTCACAACGTGTTGCATCGTGACGCGTATTAACATTTTAATACTTTTACTTTTGGTACTTTAAAGGTAGGGTAAGTGATATTTGTGGGGTTTTCTTTTGGTTTTGTTAAAAAGGTTAAAGTATTCTGATAGTAATCATTGCTACAGAGCATTTGTTCGGTCACAGGGGTCTCTCCAGCTCTTAGTAAACAGAATATAGTACATTTTCAGGTAGGTGACACATTTGAAGCTAATCAGGAGAGAGCACTGAAAATGCATTTTCTGTTTAATAAAGAGCTGGAGAGACATGGGAGACTCCTTCTACTGAATAAACACTCTATAGCAATGAGTACTATCAGAACATAGAGCTATTTAACACTCATTTTAACCAAAGTAAATCACTTAATCCCGACCTTTAAGTAGATTTGGATACCAATACTTTTGTACTTTTACTCAAGTACATTTTTTATTCCGTACTCTTACTTGTAACAGAGTACTTCTACATTGCAGTATTGATACTTTTACTTTAAGTAAAACATTTGAGTACCTTTTCCACCACTGGTTTTAGCTTGGTTATTCCGGTTGCATTTGAAGCTTACAGATGCCAACACTTCCTTAGTCCTTCTTAGAACCAAAGTTAAAGCATGTGGGTGGTGTGGTGCACCATGGGATCTGTAAGACAGAACCGAAGGGCAGAAAGATTCCACAGTTTCATCATCACCTCATTCACTTCACTTTCATAACAGTCTTAATATGAAACTTCTTCACTCGCATGATGCCGTTTGATGCACCCACATATTCTCTGTTGCATGCAACAGAAAAACACAAGCTAAGAGAAGTTAAGAGCTCATGTGTTGTTGTTTGTGTTGTCTTTTAGCATAACTTGTGACTGTATACTACATACTGTTATCAAACTTGTTAATAGTAGTAAGTGGTGAAAAAGGTACTCAGATATAAGTATCAATACTGCAATTTAGAAATACTCCGTTACAAGTAAAAGTCAGAAATTCAAAATGTACTTGAGTAAAAGTACAAAAGTATTGGTGTCAACATGTACTTAAAGTATTTTTTTTGTTGAAAATAGCAGATCTACAAGTTCACAACGTGTCGCAATGTGACACGTTGTGAGCTTGTAGATCGGCTATTTTCAACTTGCATCACAACAGAACCAGTGCACAGACCCAACGACTTTCACCTTATAGCCTATATTCCCCATGCCTTCCCCTCACCGTACAGAGTCAAATCTATTTAATTTATACACTTTCAGAGTTAAATTACTTTATTATTTCATTAGCCAGTCTCCTGCCTGCAGACTCGGAGCTGCTGCTTTTTCATCTAATTTCCTTACCGCACATCTCTCGCCTCAAATGACAGGGCTAAGCAGCATGTAAGCCCAAACGTGGCGCAGGAGACAGGCGCCGACTTTACCCCTCGCTAAAGGTGTTAACGCACTCTTTTGAAGATGGTCTTAATTGGCTGACGGGGAGGTGGGGGGGGGGAACGGGTAGGGGGCTGGGGGTGGTCGGGGGTTGGCCACAGTGCGGAGGAGCAGCGCAGTCTATATAGCGAGCACATGGCCCATCGTTTGAAATTCTCCCCATCTCATTTGAGGAGGAGTAAAGAGGAGAAAAGAGTAATTTAATTGATCCCCCAGTGGCGTGCGCAGCTCGGCATCCCCCTCGGCTGAAGGTGGAAGAAGAGGTACTGTGTGGGGCGGATGGCAGAGGCATTGCAGTCAAGCGTAGTTCCACATTAAACATCCAGTGCTTTCTGCCGCTTCTTTCTATTTAATTGCACGAGATTCCTCTTTTTGGCGCCTCTATCATTGTTCGTACAATTGCTCTCTAAAAGCGTGTTATGTATTCCTCATTTATACTTAATTTCATATATAAATATAGATATATTTATATATAATATATACTGCTCGTGTCATAATCGTAACATCTTTATGTGCGTGTCACCACTCTTTCCCATCTCTATCTACTGCAGTGGTTCTCAAACTTTTTCATGTCAAGGACCCCCAAATTGACATGTATTAGCACCCCATTAGACCCCCATTTGAAAATATATGCCAGGGACCCCCATAAGAGAAGATTTTTACGGCTCTAGCAGTTATTCTCAACCATTTTAATTTCAAGGACCCCCCAGTTTGACATGCATTAGGCTACGGACCCCCATTTAAAGCCATTTCTATCTCTGGAACCGCAATTTATTTTGTAAAATCAATGGCATGCTAATTTAACTCTGAGAGTGTACAAATGGAACCAAATGGACCCGCACGGGTCCATTTGGTTCCATGTGTACACTCTCAGAGTTACAGTGTGTAGCGGTGGCCTAGTGGTTAGAGGGGCGGCCTTGATACCGGAAGGTCCCTAGTTCGATTCCCCAATTCATCACATCAATCATGAATCACCGCTGAATAGCCCTTGAGCAAGGCTTCCATGCAGGGTCCGGCTGGAAACAAGCTTCGTGCTTAGTCCGACACCCTGGGTAAACAACAAACTTTGCTTTGCTTTTACAGACCCATAAGGGTCCATTTGGTTCCTAACTATCCATCATTTAGCTGGGGACCCCCTGGAACTCCCTCAAGGACCCCTGGGGGTCCCCAAACCCCACTTTGAGAACCAATGCTCTACTGTACGTATAGGAACACAAGTAAGACGCGCGAACGCACCTTGAAAATAACAATAAGAAGAATAGAAAGGAATGAGCAATTGTAGAGAAGTGGGTGGTACAATTGAATGAATGAATGAATGAATGGTTTATTTCGGTCTTTTTCTTTCACAACAGATCAAAACAATTGTGTGGACTTTACAAAAAAAAAACATAAACAAAACAAAACAAAACAAAAAATTAAAGTCAGCTCACACACAAAATCCAAAATCAATGACCGAAAAAGGAATAGGCTGAAGCAAAATGCTTATTCATTGCCTATCCTTTACAATACTTAAAAACAAAATATATTTTAATATTAAAACAATCTTAAAATATACTGCCAAAAAAAATAAAATAATGAATATGTTTTACTCAAAACTGTACTCCTGAATAATTTGACTTTTTAAGGCTTTTTTAAATTTCCCCTGAGATGTACACAACTTAAACCCATCACGAAGGCTATTCCATAGTTTAACTCCCAACATTGAAACACATCTAGCTTTAACATTAGTTCTTGCTTTTTTACGCGTTTTAAAAATACATAAACCTCTTAAATTATACTTTCCTTTTCTTGGTTCAAAAAGACATTGAATACAAACTGGTAGACTTTTACACTTAGCACGAAAAACAATTTCCAAGGTTTTTATATACACCATATCTACAAATTTTAATGTGCTGGACTTTATGAATAATGGATTTGTTGGTTCAAGGTAACTTGCTCTGTTTATTATTCTAATAGCTCTTTTCTGTATTTTAATAATAGAATCTATATTTGTTTTGTATACATTCCCCCAGACCTCAACACAGTATGACATATATGGCACTACAAGTGAGAAATACAATATATGCAAACATTTTTGATTCAACAGCTCCCTTGTTTTGTACAGAATGCCAACAGATTTGGCTAATTTACCTTTGATGTATTGAATATGTGGCTTCCAGCAGAGTTTGTGATCTATAATCACACCTAAGAATTTTGTTTCATATACTCTTTCAATTTCGGTTCCATTTAAATTAAGTTTAATTTCACAGTCAGTAGGAACACCACCAAATACCATAAATTTAGTTTTGTTTTCATTAAGTGACAACTTATTTCTATCAAACCATTTCTTTAACTTTATCAGTTCCCTTTCTACTGTTTTCAATAATTCTTTCATGTCCTCCCCTGAACAAAGTAAATTGGTATCATCAGCAAACGTAACAATTTTCAAAATATTTGATACTGTAAAAATGTCATTTAAATAAAGTATAAATAACTTGGGTCCTAAAACGGAACCCTGTGGAACGCCACATGTTACTCTCCTGAGATGTGATTCTGTGTTATTAATGTTTACATATTGAAATCTATTATTTAGATAACTTCTTAACCAATGGTGAGTGACACCTCTTATTCCATACCGTTCCATTTTTTGTAGAAGCAGGGAATGATCAATTGTGTCAAACGCTTTACGTAAGTCAATGAATACACCTATTGAAGGTTTTTTTTCATCAATTGCTGTTGATATATTTTCCACAAAATCTATCACTGCTAAAGATGTTGATCTATTGCTCCTAAAACCATATTGATGGTCACTCATTAACCCATATTTCTCAATAAAGCCATCAAGTCTATTTACAAATAATTTTTCGAGTATTTTTGAAAATTGAGGTAGCAATGATATAGGTCTGTAATTTGATATAGTATGTATGTCACCACTTTTAAAAATTGGAATCACCTTGGCCATTTTCATTTCATCAGGAAAAATACCAGTTAAAAAGGATTTGTTACATATATAAGTGAATGGTTTGAGGACACAGTCAAAGACTTCTTTTATAGTTGACATGTCAATGGTATTACTATCAGTAGATTTTTTATTCTTAAACTTTCTAACCACTTCTAGCACATCACTCTCACAAACTCCACCAAGGAACATTGAGTTGCTGTTTGTAGGTGAATCAAAATAGTTTTCCTCCTCTGTAGGGAGGTCAATTTCCTTAGCCAAATTTGGGCCTACATTTACAAAATACTCATTAAACTCATTAACAGTTTCCTCTAAATTTTGAGTAATTGAATTACAATTAAATTAGTGTTCAGACTGGCGTAGCCACTGAGGTGAGCAGAGAGCTGAGGAGAGGTTTCAGCACCATGGATATAGCCACTGAGCTGAGGAGAGGTTTCAGCACCATGGATAGAGCCACTGAGCTGAGGAGAGGTTTCAGCACCATGGATAGAGCCACTGAGCTGAGGAGAGGTTTCAGCACCATGGATAGAGCCACTGAGGTGAGGAGAGGTTTCAGCACCATGGATAGAGCCACTGAGCTGAGGAGAGGTTTCAGCACCATGGATAGAGCCACTGAGCTGAGGAGAGGTTTCAGCACCATGGATAGAGCCACTGAGCTGAGGAGAGGTTTCAGCACCATGGATAGAGCCACTGAGGTGAGGAGAGGTTTCAGCACCATGGATAGAGCCACTGAGGTGAGGCAGTGCACATGCACACAGACACAGACACAGACACAGACACACAACCCGAGCACGGTTTCATAGTAAGCTCCACTTGCGCGGAGGCGCGCCTCCTTCCGCTGCGTTCGCAACAAATAAATACATACATAATGCCACATCCTAATATTGGAATGCCACTGTTCCTGTTCCACGGTGCTTTGTGATATTCTCAAGTCAGCAATTTATGAAGCAATCTGAGGAGGCGATGCTGTGCTTCTCTGTGAATGTGAAACAGACGCGTTTGGCATACAGACGCCTACACTGAATCAGTGATTCTCAAAGTGAGCTCCAGGGACCCTCAGGGTCCCTCGAGGGGGCTCCAAATGGTCCCTGTGTAACTTTGAGAGCGGCCATTTGGTTCCATTTGTATACCCTCCCAGAATTACAGCTGGGGTCCTTGAAAAAAGAACCCCCCAGTTTGAGGACCACCACTGCACTACATCATGGGAGATGCTTAAACCCTCCATCTACACTAGTGATCTGTCATAATGTCATGCTCTTTGAGGAGATACAAAAACAAAACTGATTTTTATTTGCAGATACTGTAGATGGGGTTTACAGTGGGTTATTGCAGGAATTGCAACTGGAAGTGTGTTTTGTGTGTGTGTGTGTGTGTGTGTGTGTGTGTGTGTGTGTGTGTGTGTGTGTGTGTGTGTGTGTGTGTGTGTGTGTGTGTGTGTGTGTGTGTGTGTGTGTGTGTGTGTGTGTGTGTGTTTGCATGGGGGGGGGGGGGGTGGTTAAGCATTGAACAGCAATGTCATATTTATGCTCGTACCTCTCGACTGGGAACCGTCACAGTCGCTTTCGATTTAGATGGTTGGATTGATAAATCGCCTCGTTTACATGGAAATGTTCTATCTAGACATTCACAATTTCACAGAGACTGTTGATGCAACTCTCTCTCTCTCTCTCTCTCTCTCTCTCTCTCTCTCTCTCTCTCTCTCACACCCACACACACACACGACCCCCCCCCCCCCCCCACACACACACACACACACACACACACACACACACACACACACACACACACACACACACACACACACACACACACACACACACACGCACAGGATGGTGTGCATAAAGAAAGGATGATAAATGAATCATTAGATGAATAGAACCCCTATATTCCCTTGGCCTATGCGTCACGCTGCCTCCATATTCTCCACCAAATTCAACTTTAATCTTCCACTTAACTCCCACCACGAAAGGGGGGGGGGACTCACCCGTTTTTATATCAAAGCCAAATCAAACCTGCAGAGAAGGGAAACGTCCCCCCTGGGGCTTTGGCTACCATGTGAGATCTCATCATGTGAAGAAGAACCCTGCTCATCTGGCCTGGTCTCAGAGGTTTAAGGCGAAAATAAATAAATACAATTTGATCCATTATTTGAAAGCATAGAAATAACCATAATGCACCTTTCCTTTACCCAACGCTCATTACTCCCCCCCCCCCTCCCACCTTCCGATGTTGACTCGTTTGGGACTTTTGCAGGTTTTTGTTTATCTAACCATTGTAGCTCCAAGAGGGTGTTATATTTATTTGCACACTCTCAGAGTTAAATTGAAACTGAGGGTATTACTGTGTACCTTTGCGTCGCGTGCTCTCCCTTGATGTCAATGTCAAATAGCTGAACTGTTCCCTTTCGTTCACTCTCCCCCAGTGTTGTCCCCTGAAGCCTAACCCACCCCCCCGCCCCCCCGTGATAGCCACCCGCACCCACCCCCCCCCCAACCCCCCCGCTGCGCCGATGTATGTGACCTGTGTTAGTTAAATGAGGTGAGATTAACTTTATAAACCCCACAGGGTTTTCTAAATCTCAGCTGCACAACCCAATAGTATGCTGTTGTTACAAAGCTGTTGCTTTTAAATGTGAAAATTATTGAAAAATATATAAATAATTTCTTTAAAAAAAGTTAAAAATTAAAAAGAAATTAATTTAAAAAAATGTATATATTTTTCAGCAGTTAGAGAAGTGAGGGAGTGCCGCTCTCCCCCCTCCACTACACCCCTGCTCTCCCCCTCTTTGTGTGATTCCCTCCCGCCCTTTCTTCCCCCATGTGCCCTCTTTCCGCCAAACGGTCCCAAGTCCTGTTCCTTTTCACCTCTCTAACTTACTCCTCTAATTATTCTCTCTCATCTCATCTTTTTCTCCCCCCTTCACCTTCCTCCTCCACAGTGTTGCCGGCTACTTCTTCTCCTTCTCAAGCTCTGCTCACATCAAAGCCTCCGAGCAAGGATTGAGGTCACCAGCTGAACTTCAATTAGCATGTTGAAACAGATTATGCCACATACCCTCCATACAGAATAAACTGCATGTTATCTAAAAAGCAATTTTATTTCACCATTTCACTTGACTTTTCCAATTCAGATCCAAAGATCGACACCAATTCCAAATACATTTCCGCATACGACTCCACTTTCATAACCAATTACTACTACTACTACTACTACCAGTGGTGGAAGAAGTACTCTGATATTTTACTTAAGTAAAAGTAGCAATATCACTATAAATATAATCTGTTACAAGTCAAATGCCTGTGTTCAAAATGTTACTTGAGTAAAAGTACAAAAGTATTGGCATCAAAATATACTTAAAGTATCAAAAGTAAAAGTACTAAAATGTTTGATAATAGCAGATCTACAAGCTCACAACGCGTCGCATCGCGACGCGTTGTGAGCTTGTAGATCGGCTATTTTCAAATAGCCTATATATGTATAAAATAGGGCTGAAGTGGTTAATACATGTTTTATAATATCATTATTTATATCTGCAAAGTAACTAGTTTCAAAAGTTTTCAAATATTTGTAGTGGAGCACAAGTACAATATTTGCCTCTGAGATGTAGTGGAATAGAAGTAAAAGTACTGAAAACTGTAAATACTCCAGTAAAGTAGAAATACCAAATAATTGAACTTAAGCACAGCACTTGAATAAATGTACTTAGTTACTTTCCACCACTGACTACTACTACTACTACTACTACTACTACTACTACTGCTACTACTACTACTATGACTGCTTCAACTTCTGAGACAGCCTATAAGCAACACTTTCAAAACCCCTCTGTCTACTTGGCATTCAGACGGAGGCACACCTTCCAACATTCAGTCTCCACTTGGACAAGCAGCAGTGCATCTGTCCCTCCTCGTCAGAGAGCAGTGTGACGGTGTCTGTCGATGGTGTCTGTCTCCACAATAAGAATGGCATCTTGACCTAGCTCCTCCGAGCGATTGTAAATCCGAGCTTGCCGCCTCCCGCCCCAAACTACGGTTCTCTGCCGTGTTGAAGTCAAGGATGATCACTTTGGTACCCACAAAGCTAAACTTGGGTATGAAGTGAACACATTGATTTTCCTCAGCAGAAAATCGCTGTCATTTATTGTAAATCGTTGGTTCTCAAAGTGGGGTCCGGGGACCCCAGGGGTCCGTGGGGGGTTTCCAAGGGGTCCCCAGCAAAATGTGTTAATATACTGTAGCATCACAACAAATTTAACCACTTTAACCTTTTATATTTTGGCTATTCAAAAATAGCAGATATACAAACTCATAGCGCGGCACGAGTGCCGCGCTATGAGCTTGTAGATCTGTAGAATATATATATTTTTAAAGCGAACATTTGCAACTCAAATCTTTGCTTCTGGGGGGTCCCTGGAACTAAATATTTGAGATGGGTGTCCACGGCCAAATACATATAATTTTGGAGGTCCTTGACATGAAAAAGTTTGAGAACCACTGCTGTAAATAACAATGTGCCCATGTGCAGGCGGAACTACCTCGTAGGGGAACGGTAACCCAACAACCCTTTTGCGCCGTGCACCTTGCTTTGTGCCCAGAACATGTGCTGGTTAACCATAGGTAATCTAAACACGGCCCTGAACCTATATGAATCCAATGAAAGCAGGCAATTTTTACACGATTGTTTTTTCCCCACCAGTAACACCAGTCCATCCCTAAAGATGTCTCTTCATCTTCCATCCTGAACGTATTTCCCTGTGCCATGCCACTTGCCCCTGGAGGGAAAACAAACAGGGTGAAGGTCTTTATCATTCCACACATGTGTCTTATCATCACCTATTTGCAGAGACTGTGGCACTGATAGCTTCATAACCTCTCTCTCTCTCTCTCTCTCTCTCTCTCTCTCTCTCTCTCTCTCTCTCTCTCTCTCTCTCTCTCTCTCTCTCTCTCTCTCTCTCTCTCTCTCTCTCTCTCTCTCTCTCTCTCTCTCTCTCTCTCTCTCTCTCTCTCTCACACACACACTCACACTCGCACTCGCACTCGCACACGCACACGCACACGCACACGCACACGCACACGCACACACACACACACACACACACACACACACACACACACACAATCTTCAAGACAATAATTAAGCAGATTAGAAAGGAGGTCGCAATTTACAGATTAAACAGGCTGGCATTTTAATCAGACATCTAGTCTCGGTGAACCATGGTAATAAAGTGTTTTAACATGAGTGCCAGTCAACAACAATTTCAGGTTAAAAGTTTTGTTGATTTTGTTTCTCTGTCATTCTCTTTGCTTTTTTCATCAACTGATACCATGCTTAAAGGCACGCAGTTCTAAATCTAAGGCAAATAAGTATATTTCATTAGATGCACTGTGACAATAGAACCATTACTCTTCACCGACACTAAAGGCACACACACACACACACACACACACACACACACACACACACACACACACACACACACACACACACACACACACACACACACACACACACACACACACACACACACACACACACACACACACACACACACACTCAAAGAGAGAGAGAGGCATCCGCAAACCTACTCTCAAACAATGGCGTCATAACATCAGTAGGGCCTAGCTTTGATTGTTTATTGATGTATTTTTCTTTCTTTATTTAGGTACTGTACTAGTAATAGCTAATAGACTAGATGCCTATAACTAAGAGTAATGGGCATGAATCTACAACTGTTCATTTGTACAGCTTCCTCCATTGTGTGTGCTTAAGGATAATGAAGTACAGGTTTGGTAACCTTTGTTGTGGCTGTCTTCGAGCATTTCTGTGTTCATGAGACATATACCATTTGATGCACACTAATAACTTATTATAGTGTTCATGAACCATGTACTGTACCATTTAATGCAAACTAGTAACTTATTAGTGTTCATGAGACATACTGTATACCATTTGATACAAGTAACTTATTATTATAGTGTTCATGACTCTCATGAGACATATACATACCATTTCTGTGTTCATGAGACATATACCATTTGCTACAAACTAGTAACTTATTAGTGTTCATGAGACATATACCATTTGCTACAAACTAGTAACTTATTAGTGTTCATGAGACATATACCATTTGAAGCACACTAGTAACTTATTATACAATCAGCTTATGCATGTGTTTATCAGTGGCATGATTAATGGAGCAGGCCCAGGCGAGCGTATACCATAGCACACTGAGGATTCATTTGGGGACCTGACAATGTTTATGTATGTGCTGTAAATTATAGGCTCTCCTCAAAATGTAAGTGCATTATTGAAAAAGGATGCTTCCACTCTAAGCATTGGTAATGGCGTTTGTGATTGCATGTGTGTGTGTGTGTGTGTGTGTGTGTGTGTGTGTGTGTGTGTGTGTGTGTGTGTGTGTGTGTGTGTGTGTGTGTGTGTGTGTGTGTGTGTGTGTGTGTGTGTGTGTGTGTGTGTGTGTGTGTGTGTGAGAGAGAGAGAGAAGGATGATGGTAGTGTGGGTGGTGCACATGCATTTGTAAATTGAAAACATGACACACCCATGCTGATGATTTAGTGCTGGGCCACTGAAGCATTTGGAACAGTGGCCTTGGGATAGCGGAACGAAGCGACAGGGAGAAGTGTTTGGTTATTGCGGGTGGTATATTATTGAATGTTGTACGTTTATTTCACCAGGGGGAGACAGACTGCTAATGCAAACAGTTCACAGCGTGCCAAGGCTTCTCACACACATATTGAAGCCTTTTCCCCCCCCCCGCCTCTTCATCTCTTCATTAAGTTAGGTTAAGCCTGTGACCTTGAACATTTTAGAGGGTAGCACCTTTGTGGATTCTGAAGCAAAATGAAGCATTTCAGAAACAATTAACAATCTTAAGTGGAAAGTATTTTTTGGGGGAGAGTATAAGCATGTATCCCTTTTATGCCCATATATCGAGTTATGTGTAAGCCATGCACAAATATGGTGTCTAGGCTAGTCCCTGACGTCAAACCTATGATGTCATTTTGATGACATCAGGGTATAGGCCTACTCCATATATGGGTATCTGTGGTTTTGTCAAGATTATTTTGAGATCCGCTGATCAGACTGACTTCCAACTCGGCGCATCATACCCTCGGGTCCTCGGCAATAAGCAGGCCGAGTTTGAAGTCGCACAGGTCCATATATGGACATATCAGTCGGATCGGCGGTTCTGGACAACCAGATCTCCATGTTAAGCCTATATATGGACATATATTGACGGCAGGCTCTTCACTCCCTCAGGTTGTCGGCGACTCGAGACACGTGAACTACAGGCGCTCAATCAGACATACAGAGATTTTTGCACATTCATAGAAGGATTATTGTTTGTTAGAGAGGATTCCTTACCAGAATGACCACATTAGATCGTCATGGTTACACCAAAGATTAGGCTGACGCGACTTATGTTGAAGAGGGTTTATCCTGTCTGATAGAGCTACTTAACCGTTAGCTCTGGAACTCTACGATAAAAGACCAAATACAAGGTACCCATATGGGAGCAGGGTAGAAGGTACCTATGTGATCCGAGACTGGAGTCATACACAACAGATGCAATCTGTGCTGGTGTCTTTGACAGTGCGCAGAGGACAGTGCGTGGAGTTTATTTCATTATCATTATTATATTATTATTATTATATATTAGTATTATTATTAGGTTCATGCCTGTTGGGAAGGATCCGTTGGGAACGCATGCCCCTCCAGTTATGCCATACCGGTTGTACCCGTTGTACCCGTAGTCTGTCCCTTTCATGCCCGATTGCCCATAATAATCTGTCTGTGTCCATATATGGAGATCTCTGATGTCATCTGTATATATTGCACTGGCGATATGTCCATCAGTCGGACTGTTCACACAGTTATTCTGTCTTCAGGGATCTCCGCCGAATCTGAGCGACTTCCCACTCCGCACATCAATCATCAGATCCTCGGCGATATGCACACCGAGTTTGAAGTCGATCAGTCGGATGGTTCTCGAGATAAGCAGGGGATAGAGGGACGGACAGAGATTTCGCACATTTATAGATTGATTATTACTATTAACCCATTCAATCCGGGAACACATCTCTGTCATTTTCAGATGTCTTTGGCTATTCAAAAATAGCAGATCTACAAGCTCATAGCGCGGCACTGAGTGCCGTCTTATGAGCTTGTAGATCTGCTATTTTTGAAAAATTGTGAAAATCTTTAAATGTATATTTTTTAAAGCGAACACTTGTAAAATATGTTGTTCCAGGGACCCCCGGAAGCACAGATTTGAGTTTAAAATGTTCGCTTTAAAAAATATATATTCAAAGATTTGCAAAAAAATCTAGATTTAAAATAAAAAATGCAGATCTACAAGCTCATAGCGCGGCACTCGGTGCCGCGCTATGAGCTTGTAGATCTGCTATTTTTTAATAGATAGAAAATCGAAAATAACTCACAGATGCGTTCCGGTCTTAATGGATTAATATGTTCTTTACCCTTTTCTTTTTTTAAAGTTGCAAATTAACTACCCATTCAAAACACTAACATTAGCTATAGTTTTAATCTTGCTTTCTGCTCTCTAGCTAATCTACATCCGGTTATGGGAGGATGCTAGTTTGCGCCAGCCTTTCCATCAAGTCCCCTATGAATGAATGGTTGAGGACAAAGGGGTTAATTAGCTTCCAAGAGTTAGCGACTGTCTATAGTGCATATCATACCATCAGCCATTATAGCCGCCTGGCTTCTCATGGCACACTCCTTTAATCCATGCAAAGGGACATTTCATGGGTCACAATAACTCTAGAGGGAGAGAGATAGAGGGAGGTAGGGGGGAGAGAGAGAGAGAGAGAGAGAGAGACAGACTGCTTCTGTGTAAATACATTGGACTGTGGTGTGTGCCTGCGCGCATGCGTGTGCGTGTACGTGTGCGTGCACGTGTGTGTGCGTGTGTGTGCGTGTGTGCGTGTGTGCGTGTGTGTGTGTGTGTGTGCGTGTGCGTGTGTGTGTGTGTGTGTGTGTGTGTGCACGTGTGTGTGCGTGTGTGTGCGTGTGTGCGTGTGTGCGTGTGTGCGTGTGTGTGTGTGTGTGTGTGTGTGAAAGGCAGGGTCATGGTTCACTGGCTGCCGTCCTCTAGATAAGAAAGTACTGTAGTTTGTATGCAGATGATGTAAATGATGGGTGCCCTTGGTGCAGCCAATACATACCAACACATTGATCAACTTAGAGCAATCTTGACACATCTTTTTCTTAATGATTCCAAAACAACAAAACAAAAAGAAAAACTACTTCTTTGGAGCCTGGGCTTGTAAATGTTTTGGTGTCTTTGGACATATAGTGGAGCTTTGACAGCCACTCTACCGTACGTAGCACAACATAAAATCATCACAGTCGTCCGTCCCACTGCATTTCAGATCAGCCAAAAAAATCCCTTTGACGCCGATCACTGCATCCCACAGCAGATGCTGCTGTAACATCTTGTCACATGAATTAATGAACGCCATATCTGCTGTTGACGATGTTCTCGGCAGATGTAGTTAGACTTGTTAGGCCAAAATAAATAATGGAAGCTGACAAACTTCAGCTTGCGTCAGGAGCGGACCCTCAAGCAGAAAATTGCAAGCACATTGCAGCTAGACTTTTTCCATCAGCGAGCAGCTATGAAATATGTAATAATTATTCTACTAAACATTGGTATATTGAATAATGATTAGGTTATGATTCTGAGTGTTCTGGCTTCTAAAGGAGAGTAATGAACTCACCAGGGATGAGTGCACACTAAAAACTATAAAGCCATAGAGACAAAAAAAAAATCTCGAGCATTGAGTGTGTATTTGAATTGGGGGGGGGCATGTATGTGTACATGCGCTCGCACGTGTGTGTGTGTGTGTGTGTGTGTGTGTGTGTGTGTGTGTGTGTGTGTGTGTGTGTGTGTGTGTGTGTGTGTGTGTGTGTGTGTGTGTGTGTGTGTGTGCGTGCGTGCGTGTGTGTGTGCGTGTGTGTGTGTGCATGTGTGTGTGTCTCGTTTAGATTAATTAAAAGCTAATATGCTGTAGAATGGGCTCTGTACTCTCTCTTCAATTAGTGGTCGTCTATAAAAAGCAGTGCACACTTTCTATTCTTCATGCCGCCATCTAATTATGATAGATTCTCTTCTCCCTCTCCTTCTCCTTTGTTTACCCCTTTGCTTTTAACTCCCCTCTTCTCTCTCTTCTATAATGAAAACACAAGTCGCTGAGTCATTTTTAATAGCCCACATTATTATGGATTTTGATCGGTGTTGGGGGGGTGGGGGGGGGGGGTAGCTTGATTTAAGACTGTTTTCTTTTTGTTCTTCGTTCATTATCGGTTTAACTTATTAGGGCTCATTGGCTTACTATACAATGAGACACGGAGAGATAGATGGTATAAAATGGGATTTCTCTCTCTCTAGCTCTTTCATGCAGAGTCAATGGGGTATGTTATCCAGGAATTAAATGTGCTTTGCATTGAAAAAAGGCTGTCAGGATTATGTACTATGCGCTGTGGAAGTGTCGGAGTGATGCATTTAGCTGTGACGCACATCACTAGCCTTTTATTGTTATGTCATTCGTATAACATTATTTTGTTATTATAAAAAAGGTTTTTTTCTTATGAAAATAAAAAGAGTATATTGGTGTTCACACAGTTGTACGCATTTCCTAATGTACAACTGTAGATCTGCTGTGCTGCGTGTTGTCGCAACACGTCTAGATGAGGCAGAGGGCCACAGTTATAACATTACTTGAAGTAGGGGCCCACAACAATGTGACAACAAAAATGCACAAAATGTTCATAGTTAAGAAAAGTGTTACTGGTTGGTTGAAGGCTTCATTTATTATGCTATTATTTTATTTATTGTTTGGTGCAAGGGTAGCTAACTTCAACTGCTTCATTATTTCTGCCCAATTCTGCCTTACACGCTACATGGTCAAGCCATACTTAAGTAAAGGTACAGATATCTTACTTGAAAGATATTTTTACTCGTAAAAGTTAAAGTCACCCATAATAAAATCACTTGGTTCAAAGTATTTAAGTAGCTCACAACATGTACTTGACCTTTTCATGGTACAAAGAAACAAAACAGCTAGAAATGTTGTCTACTTCTCACTACTTTCAGAATAATGTAGCTTTCAAGTTAGTCCATGTGCCAGAGCCCCAAAATTGAGCAATGATTATCGAAAGAGTGGGCAAAACCAAACCTATATTAAATTGTTCATAGGGTCAATACGAGTGAATAAATATATGATAACCTTTCCACAGGAGTAGCTTTTTCATGGTTATCACACATTTTGTTATTTTCCCCATACGTACATGACAGGTGAAAAAAAATACAAAATTTAAAAAAGAGTTAATGAAACTTCCTGAGTTGATTACTTACATGAAGACAATGATTTATCGTATTACAAGTTTTCTGAAATCGTATATTTAAATATGCAAATTAGGCATTAGGAAAATATGCCCAGATTTGCATTCCTTTCCTGAATCAACATTGGAACATTGGACAAAGCCAGAGTCAACATTCTTATTTCATTTTGTTAAGATGTTGGAGTCAAAGGTTTTTAACGAGGGAATATTCAATATCTGGCTCAATTTTGGGGCTCTGGCTCATGGACTAAATGCCTAATTTGCATATTTAAATATACAATTTCAGAAAACTTGTAATACGATAAATCATTGTCTTCATGTAAGTAATCAACTCAGGAAGTTTCATTATGATAACTCTTTTTTAAATGTTGTCATTTTTTCACCTGTCATGTATACGTATGGGGAAAATAACAAAATGTGTGATAACCATGAAAAAGCTGCTCCTGTGGAGAGGTTATCATATATTTACTTACTCGTATTGACCCTATGAACAATTTAATATAGGTATGGTTTTGCCCACTCTTTCGATAATGAAATCTTGTCTGGCTCATGGACTAGTAGTTCAGCAGTTTTTTCATCATGCAGCTGGGTAGGTTGACAAAAAAATTGCTACATTTCAGTATCAACATAAAAGAGCACAACAGATGAGTTTTGAGTGCATTTCATCCATCATCCATTTCCTGTCATCCATTTGTAGATATTTTTGAGTTTTGATTGGCATTACACCAAAGAAAGAATTGTCCTTCTGCATCCATTTGGAGTGGATTTTGTCCATCTTCCATCTGCTACATATTCATCCACTTGTAGATTTTACACAGTATGTTTCATTTGTCCTCAATAGCGTCCTGGGCTGACCCATTTTTATGGGTCCCTCTCAACTGATGGTTCTTGAAACACATAATAAGAGCTTAATTGTGTTCTTATCAGCCTGTCCTTCATATACAAATATGTAAACACTTTCACCTTGCCGGCCAGCCTCCACTCTTCTCACAAAGACGCTTCCATACCAGGGAGCCTCGCACAGAACACAGTGAAATATCTACTTCCTATTTTCTCAATATCCAAATCAAAGCCTGTGCATTATTAAGAACTGGCACAGAAATGATCCTATCAAACATCAAAAGGCATGAATGCAGTATGAAGCAGGCCCTAATAAGTTACCATAATATGGACATAATATGACCATTGTTGTGTCCTATAGCACACACCAAACGGTCATTTTACAATTGTGGCCCCCTGCCTAATCTAATTGAATACCCCTGGGCTACAGCATAAATAAAAGAGTAAAATTAGAATGTACCAGACCAAATAAAACATCTCTGTAATAAGGGTTAAGGAGATGTTTGTATGTCTCCACCAAGTTGCCGTTTATATCCCTGTCTGTCAAGACTCATATAAAATATGTAGTGACTGAAGACTGAAGAGGAATTTAATGAACATGTTTGTGAGGTCAGAGTTCATTAATGAACCGATCATAATCCAACATACTGTAGGCGTTATGAGAAACTGGATAGAGAACAATAGAGAGCAATAAAAGATAGCCTGTGCTCACTGTAAATTGTCCTTTTTGGTGAATTGTGTACAGATCCACTGACTGCACTCTGGTCTACACTGGGTGAAGACACTCTGCCATGCCTATTATCTCATTTAGCCACCTCAGAATGAAATGAGCTCATCCCCTTTGGCTATAGTAGCTGCAGAGAACCTACTTGTGTTTGCGTGTTGAGTTAGGTGCGGCAAGGAAGGGTGTGACACAAATAATACAAACAGTAAAATGTTATAGTAATTCCTGTCGTCAATTACCACTGTAGAACTGAGTGGCATGGTGGCTCAGTGGTTAGCACGACTAGGTCCTGGGTTCGCTAAATCAGTGGTTCTCAAACTTTTTCAAGTCAAGGACCCCCACATTGACGCTTATTAGCCCGCGGACCCCCATTTGAAAAGATATGCCAGGGACCCCCATAAGAGAAGATTTTTACGACTCTACTAGCAGTGATTCTCAACCATTTTAGGGCCCCCAGTTTGACATGCATTAGGCGACGGGCCCCCATTTTATGGCATTTCTATCTCTGGGACCCCAATTTTGGTTCCATTTGTACACTCTCAGAGGGGGTCTTAGAGGGGTCCATTTGGTTACTAACTATCCATCATTTAGCTGGGGACCCCCTGGAACTCCCTCAAGGACCCCACTTTGAGAACCAAGATCCTATCACTGTCCTTGACCAAAACGCAGTGCTGGAACTGCATGGTCCCCAGCCAGGTGCCTGGAGAATGGCTGCCCACTGGTTATGATGGTTATGATGGGTTAAATGCGTGTATTACTAGAGGTCCGGGGGCTCTAGCGAGGGCGTGCTTATTTTGGGGTACCAAAATGGTGGGATAAAAATGTCCCCAAAAAATGTAAAAAAACCCCCATTAATTAAAAAAAAAAAATACATGGGGGACCCCCTGGGGGTCCGCGGACGTGGTGTTGGTTGTCTTTGGGATGTACATGGCACGTGAATGACGGACATATTACCGTGAGTGTAGTGTGATAGAGACATGACTAAAGTGAAAGCAACGGCACGCTAAAGGGAACAAAATGGTGTACCCGAAATGTTGTCACTTTGTGCTGTTCGCAATTAATTATGCTCCGAGGAGGCAAATGTGTGGTGAGCAATGAAAAGTAGCCTATGGCACGTGTCAATTAATCGTGCACGTTGTGGCTTGTGTGGTTAGTGACAGTGATATGTTGTGGTTGTGTTAATGGAAGGGAAACAATGGTAACGGAAGTGAATGAGTGAATGATGACGGAAGACGGGACTTATCTGCAATGTATTATAGGATGTACAGTAAATGTACTAGATGTCTACAGCTGTTTCACTAAGCAAATAAGTGGGACTTTAAGAAGTACAAAAAGCTCTTGCGGTTCCTCACTCAAATTCACACGGTACAAAGACACGTGAAGCAGATGCACACAGGGAGACTCACAAGACACATACACAAAGAAACAGACAAAGACACCCACACACCCATCAACAACTGCTCAGTACTTTAATTAGAAAGGAGTGATGGAGTGGCATGCATTTTGAATAATATTGTAGCAGCACAACAGAAATTCTGAGCCACAGCCAGTCAGAAACACACATGGCACAAAGCACACACACACAAAGAGAGAGAGAGAGAGAGAGAGAGAGAGAGAGAGAGAGAGAGAGAGAGAGAGAGAGAGAGAGAGAGTAATATCAGTGCCATTTTCAGGTGAGCACACAACTTCAGATTGATGGCGTGTAGACAGACCAGCATATGTTTTGTCATCTCTCTCCCTCATCTCTCCCTCCTTTTCTCACTTTCTCTCTTTCTCACTCTTTATCTCCAACACTTCCACGTCATTCGTTCAGATCAATCACCAACCTATCCCCCCCCCCCCCCCCCCGAGCCTCCAGCCCCCTGGTCCCTTTCAGATGGATTCTAACACCATCTATATTCCACATCATTCCACTGAACACAATTGGGCCTGACCAAATGTGTGTGTCAACCCCAGATGGCTGCAGCTGCTGCCAGTTCTGCAGAGGTGGAGTGGACAGTTGGTCTACACACTACAGTATTGCTGCAGCAGCAGCTAACAAGAATGCCTGTACTGTGGCTCATGCCATTGTCATGGTTACACGGGCAACTTAAACCTATTGACGGGTTCCTAATGTTCCCTTCACCACAGACGATAACAAACCATATTGAGGTGATTATATTCCGGTGCGTCCACAGTTAAGCCCTTTATCTGACTACGGCCAGATCTTTGTGTTTGTTAAAAGGATGGGATCTAATAGGAATGAAAGTCATCAGCCTTGTCAGCGTCATGGCAGATCTAGACCAGACAGATGGACCGATAACAGCACACGCGAGGGTACCAAAGGGCTGCAGTGTGCCAGGTAATCGAGGCCATGTTTGATGGGTTTTTGTTTGCATCCTGGCAGTAATAAAGGTGTCCAGAAAATAGTCGAGGTTGACTAGAGGCACGGAGAGGAAAACTGGATGGAGTGAGAACACTAGATGAACTGAGATGAACTTCACTGAACTGAAGTTGTCAGACACCAGGAAGGAGAATATTTAACAATTCTTTTCACAATTTAAAACAAGACATGACTCAGTCGTGTATACCAGCTTGCTTTCTGTTTTCTCTGATTTGTCTCGCATAATCTGGCTACACTGCTAGTGGCTCCCCATTGGCTTAGACCTGTTGCTTATTTCTCTCGCAGAATCTGGCAACACTGCCATAGAGGCGAGAGGCGTGTCTAGTAGTACCATAGCTTGGGAGTTCAGAGTATGGGCAAGTATCCCCATTGGCTTAAAGGACAGCCAATGATGAAAAGGTGTCGAGAAAGTGTTGACTATAGACTCAGTCTCTTCTTAGACCAGCGTGCTTTGCAAGCTGGTCAAAATTATATACAAAATATCGACACTCACAAAAGTAGTGCACTATTAGGTATTTATGTAAATATTTAGACGTTACTGTAATAACACTGTAAATCATCATAAGCACATCAAAAGTTCTTATAATATTTATAAGGTATAATCATACCGTAGTTGTATCACAAAATATGATAATGCTTTCAAATATCACAGCTTTCTAAGCCACTGTAACCATATAGCCTTTCATTGCATCAGAAAATGTATACTTGTTTTCTAACAATGGGGGGCTATTTCTTTATGTTTTAGTTTTATAACTGTCATACTGTATGAAGGACTTAGCCAGCTGTCCATAAAGGCAGCACATATATCATAATGTAATGCATCATGGCATACCTTTGAGACCTGATAGGGCAATTTTTACCGTAGAAGGGTTATACTTGTTTATGATTTAATGGTATGACATTTCCCAAATGTACTGCTTTATGGACTAACTTACATTTTTATGTGGTCAAAATGTTCCAAAATATAGGTGGTCATAATGGTTTGATAATATCCACCTTCTTCTGAATGTATCAACACATAACTGAGGTTTAGAGAGGGGTTAGTCAGGTCTCATATCAAAACTATCTTTCCATATTACTCAGGACGAGTAATATGTTAATTATTACATTATTACTCCTTAAAAAAGTAATAATATTATATTACTTATTACTTGGAATCAAGAGTAATATATTTTATTACATATTATATTACATATTACCCCCCCCCCCCCAAAAAAAAAAAGAAAGAAAAGAAAAAGAGATGTACAACAACACAATCTGTTTAGCCAGCTCCTTTTAGAACTGAATCCATTTTTTTTGGAACGACAATAGTCACCAATCAGCCAAAAAGGCTATAAAATGAAGCAATCTCTCTTGACCTTTTAAACGAAATCTTTTCAAAAGGCAGCCAACAAAACCTGAGTAATATGTAATATGTACTATTTTTTACATAGTAATATGGTACAAGTAAGACGCGCGAACGCGGGAAGCGAACGCACCTTGAAAATAACAATAAGAAGAATAGAAATGAATGAGCAATTGTAGAGAAGTGGGTGGTACAATTAAATTAGCGTTCAGACTGGCGTAGCCACTGAGGTGAGCAGAGAGCTGAGGAGAGGTTTCAGCACCATGGATAGAGCCACTGAGCTGAGGAGAGGTTTCAGCACCATGGATAGAGCCACTGAGCTGAGGAGAGGTTTCAGCACCATGGATAGAGCCACTGAGCTGAGGAGAGGTTTCAGCACCATGGATAGAGCCACTGAGCTGAGGAGAGGTTTCAGCACCATGGATAGAGCCACTGAGCTGAGGAGAGGTTTCAGCACCATGGATAGAGCCACTGAGCTGAGGAGAGGTTTCAGCACCATGGATAGAGCCACTGAGGTGAGGCAGTGCACATGCACACAGACACAGACACACAGACACACAACCCGAGCACGGTTTCATAGTAAGCTCCACTTGCGCGGAGGCGCGCCTCCTTCCGCTGCGTTCGCAATAATATCACTGTTTTGGCAGAGTAATACCTTACACTACTCGTTACTGGGTAAAATATTAATATTACAGTAATATATTAAAAGTAACTTGTTAGAGCCCAACACTGGTCTCTCTGTTGCAACGTCTCCATTTTACGTTGCCCTGTTCTTTTCTAAAAAAAAATGTATCCCACGATTTTTGTAAACCTATTTTTAATATATTTTTGTTCTGATCGGCACTCTCTGAGGTGCTGTAGGAATACATGTAGTGACAAACATCACCCTCCCCGCCCGGCTTCCCTCTCCCGAACACGGGCCAATTGTGTTAGTATGGACCAGGTGTCTTCAACAGGGGGTCCGGGTCCTCAGAGTTACTACAAGGGGTAGTGTGTGTGTGTGTGTGTGTGTGTGTGTGTGTGTGTGTGTGTGTGTGTGTGTGTGTGTGTGTGTGTGTGTGTGTGTGTGTGTGTGTGTGTGGGGGGGGGGGGGGGACAAAATACTTTTGTCTGCATCTCTCGCTCAGAGGATTTGAACCCCCGGACTAGTCTGTACTTTACCACTGTGGGTTTGTGTTGTTTTGTTTTATCCAAACAAATGTAAATGTCAGAAAATACACATTGACATGAATCCAACATTTCATAAGCAAAGATAATGTGAAAAACAAACAAACACAACACTGATGGCAGAGCTGCCAAACAAATCTATGAAGCCATCAAAGCTGCAGCATCACTTGGAGGCAACCCATAGGCACTGTGCCTATGGGTTGCCTGAGAAAAACGCATGGAATACTCCCAAGCTAGTCTCAAAACGGTCAACATGCAGACACGGTCAGCAAAATATGGCGAGCTAGCTTTGAAACCCTTATCAAGTTACATGGAAGGCTTTCTAAAAAATGAGGGAAAAAAAGTTTATTTAATACAGTATTATGTAGTGGTGGTCCCTGCTTCATCTCTCTCTCTCTCTCTCTCTCTCTCTCTCTCTCTCTCTCTCTCTCTCTCTCTCTCTCTCTCTCTCTCTCTCTCTCTCTCTCTCTCTCTCTCTCTCTCTCTCTCTCTCTCTCTCTCTCTCTCTCTCTCTCTCTCTCTCTCTCTCACAAGGTCCTTGCCCTGAAAAACGTTGAACACCACTAGCTTTAGACTAATGATACACATAAACAAAGTGCAATAAAAATTGGACACCAACATCCCACTGGTACCGCGACTGTTGCTGGGCAGCAGTCCCAGCCTGACTTTGTTCAGTATTTCTATTATGTAACCACTTAAACCATGGCTGGCCTATATACTGTACTTTGTTGTATGTCAAATAGTGAACATAGCCAATCTAAAAGCACATGAGGCATCACGTTGTGTCACAGGCCTGTAGGTTTGCAATTATTTGCCAAATGTTTGCCTATTATGAAAAGCCCAGAATAGGGGCTCTAGTGGTTAGGGAACATGGCCCAGCAACCACTTACCAGCTTTGCTAAAAGAAACAAACTTGTATTTCTGCTAATATTGTATAAATATATGAATACAATAAAGAGAAAACAAGTAATACATTATTTATAGTATAGCCTATAATTGGCCATTAGTCCAGTTGGCATCTAGACAAGAAGGTTTAAGAGACAAAAGGGTTGTCTGCACCAGGAATTGTCATGAACTGCTATGATCTCGGCCTTGTGTGCCTTTATTTTGAAGTGATGTCCTAGTTGTTGTCCTGTCTGTGTTGTCTCACCACACGGCCCCACCCGGTGGTTATTGGTTTTCTTGGTCTCGGCATGCGTTTCAGATGCACTGCCTGAAGCAAATGTCTGAGACCAGCCTTAGTCTCTTCCTATCCTGTGTTAATCGTCTATTGTGTTCACCTGTGTTGAGTTATCTTTGTGTGTATATTTATACCTGTATCTGTGTTCTTTGTGTTCGTTGGTGTTGCCAGTTTGTTCTGTTTGGCTTCCGTGTGAGAAGTAATTGTATTCCTCGTGTAGCCTATATTCTGAATTCTCCGGGTGTTTGTCGTTAATAAACCATTCTGTCTAGACCTGCATGCGTTTGGGTCGTACTACCTTTATATGTGACAGGAATGAAATACTAACTAACTATTGTCTCAAGTGGAGATTGGCATAGTACACATCACAGCTATAATCACGACAGTGGCAAACTAATGTATTGCATGTCATTGGGATCACTTTCAGAGTGATATGCATGAGCGATAAAAACACTGATAGACAGTCATTTTATTTACAGGGCAAGATGTTTACATAACATTATCATTCATCAGTGTGCGGGTGCTCACATCATTATCGTTATAGTTATATTCTCAGTGTGGATGGCCCATAAGCATTCTGGATAATGTCTTTCATTCCTGTGAAAGTAAATAAAACCAACAAAAAGAAAAGTTTGAAAACATCTAAGGGGAATGGCGCTCAGAGAAGAAATCTGGGTGAGATCATTAATCATGTGAAACATTATACTGTAATTACATTTAAAGGGGAGAAGTCAGTAAGGCTGGTAATTTGCTGAAAGATAAAGTCAGACAAGCAATTAAAACAATTTACTCTATTAACATTCTCCAATATTTGTTTCCTCCCAAAGCATCAGGACAGCTCTCAATTGAAGCTACATTACAAGGAAAAAAGTTAATGCTAATTTTAATGGCAAAAATAATTAACTAAAAAAATTAAATCCCCAACCTCAATAATAAACTCAAAAAAATAATTCCAACCTAATTTGTCCCATAAGAACACATTGCAGTAGGGCAGAATGTCTATGAGTGCTGAGTGAAAGCAACCTGGCCACAGATGATACTGTGTACTGTGTGTGGAGATATGGCTGCTCAGGGAGAACAGGCTGTGTTTTCTCTGAAAGAGAATAGACACACAACCGAAGAATCTTTGAGCGCCTCAGGACATGGATTTAAGCCCCTATATATTAGCAAAACGTTTAGATCAACAAGCTCACAACTTTGTCGCATCGCAAAGCGTTACACTTAACCCATTAAGACCTGGGACGCATCTGTGTCATTTTTAGATTTGAGCTAAAAAGCATTATTTTACACTTTGGCTATTCAAAAATAGCAGATCTACAAGCTCGTAGCGCAGCACCGAGTGCCGAGCTTGTAGATCTGCTATTTTTGAAAAATCATGAAAATGTGTGCAAATCTTTGAATATTTTAAAGCGAACATTTTTAACTCAAATCTTCACTTCTGGGTGTCCCTGGAACAAAATATTTTGAGATGGGGGTCCGCGGCCAAATACATATCATTTTGGGGGTCCTTGACATGAAAAGGTTTGAGCAACACTGATATAGAAACATACGTTTTTTTCAGAATACTGTTTTTAGAAGGCATTTGTAGTATCGGCTTCAGGTCTTATAATATGGATGTGTGGTGGCTGAATGTATAGATTGCCAAATATATTATTATTGTGTATTTGTCTGCCTTCCATTCAATCTCATTCAATACTATTTTTTTCTTTTTACACCAATGTAACTAATTCTAACCCGACGGTAGCTATATTAATCTTATAGCTGATGCTTACTCCTACTCTCTGTGTCAGCTTAATTATAATCTGTATTTCTCTGACTATTTGTGTGTCCTTTATCATTAACGCATATCCTTGTAAGACCATTTAGAATAGCATCTCTGGTAGAGTGGACACTTTAAGAACTGTCTGAGATTGGTGCTCAATATGCTGGCTCTGTTGCTGTATGCTGTTTCTCTGCCTGAATCTTCCTAATAAATTGACTACACTTCACCCTGACTGGATATTAATGTTGTCCATTATAGATGGAATGTTACTATTAATTACTGAAGGCCAAAACAACAACAACAACACCACAATATGAACCAAAAGGATTGATACAATTTACTTCACTTTACTGGTAGATTCATTCATTAGTTAGTACTAAGTGTTTGTAAATGTTGTATACAAATGTCACATCTTTAGCAGGAGGAATGTGTGCATGCAAAGCTCCAAAGGTGTGTCTTGAGTTGTCCGTTTAGTCCTTGAAAAGCTACATGGAACATAATGGCTTGACTACAGATGAAGATTGTTTGTCTTAAGAATATCTTTGAGTTTATCTATATCATTGTAATTTGATTACTTATTCAGTGTGTGCTTTGCCTTCTTTTGCACACATCACAAGTACTTTAGTCCAAGTGACCCTAATAGGATCTCCTATACCTATACACTAATCCACGGAGCTCTGCACTGTAGGTGGCGCAACCATTGCTGCGGTATCAGTCA
>NC_139939.1:31191718-31199218 GCF_963454915.1 Gymnoscopelus microlampas
ATTTGTTCCTCAACGTAGTACAAATGTACGTGCAAAGTTTCACCGCAATCGGACGCTGCATTCACAATTTGCGGCATTTTGTTCAAAACAAGCCACTCCTGCAAACTTATGTCAATCTTAGCCGATCGGGCAATCTTAGCCAATCAGGATGGAATATGAAAAATCTGAAAGAAAAGTTTCGTTTAATGACTATAGAGATACTGTGTACCCATTTGCGTGATGTTTGGACAAAATATGTAGGAGTACTGTCAAAAAATGAGTTTGGCAAAAAGCGGCCTCCTGGTGGTGCTACAACAGGCCCATGTGAAAGAATTGGGGCAGAGGTTCTGAATTGGCATTCAAGGAGTGTGTGTGCACAGTTTTGCTGCGATCAAGCCAACAGTGCCGGAGACTAGCTGTCCACAGACAGAATGACACACACACACACGCACGCACGCACGCACGCACGCACGCACGCACGCACGCACGCACGCACGCGCGGAAGGATTGACGGATGGACGGACAGGGTGCAAAACATACTCTCTCGCAATGCCTTTTGGCCTGGTGGAGACAATGACAAAAGATACATAATGTGTTACAAGGAAGTGTATCACACTACTTGAGACTGGAAGTGGTCAAGAGGGTGGAGGGTACAGGATGGTGTGGGTGGAGGATGGGGTTGAGGAGGGGGAGGAAGTGTGAATGCATTGTCTCTGCTAAGAGGAAACAACAGGAGGAAGGAGGGGGAGGGGGTGGATGATATGACAACCGATAATTTCATAAAATAAAGACCACTCTTCTCTATTGTTCGTTCTGTTGCTGAGAGGTGAACCATTTAAAAACCTGCAAGATGAATTAAAGTCATAAAGGTAGAAATGGCTGTCGCTTTACATTCTGAAAACATTGAGATCCAAGAGGAAGATGACGACGATGAGGAAGAGGAAGAAGATGACATAATCTATGCAAATGTTGAGATCAAGACTACAGCTCAGCAGAAACATCCACGAAAGAAAAGATCTGGTAAGAGATGTTACTACAACTACAAATCACAAAAAAATATACTGCTGAACTTTTTAAGCAAGAGGTTGAAATATTTGAACTGATCTCTCTCTCTCAGAAGTCAGAGGACGGTACAGGATGCTTGGATTGGGTCTTGGATTGCTTTGTGGTGTTCAAGCTCTGCTCAACATTGGCCTCAGACTCTCTCTCTCTAAGTCTCAGAACAGCGTATTTTATTTTAATATTTTATATTTCTGTGATGATTCAACATTTATTCATTTTATTTTCAATATTAGTTCATATGATACCCAGGGACGTGCTGGACACTGGGAAATTCGGGATTTTATTCCGTTTTAGGATTATTACGGTAATTTCCGCCCAATTATTAGTTACGTTACTGTTGGGCTGGGACGTTTTTCAGCAGTGGTGTAATTTACATAGGATTGCTGGGTTAAAAAATCCCAGAGCTGAATTTTGGTCCCAGCACGCCCCTGATGATACCCCATAAAATATATTAATAGTAGCAGTAGATTTAGTATAGTTTGACCCCACTTGGCAGCCATTTGGCTTGTAGTTTTCTTTCAGTGCCTACACTCCAACATAATTCAAATGAACTACACACACCAGAAAACCAGCTGTCATGTCAACCCTGCAAGATAACATGGGAAATGTATGTGTCTGATGTGTCTCGGCTTGTGTGTGTACAAGCTCGCAGTGCTGCACGAAGTAACACGCTGTGACCTTGTAGATCTGCTGTTTTTGAATCGCCAACGCAAAAATCTAAAATGACACAGATGCTTACCCGCTTTTAATGGGTTAAGGAGGTCTGTTCAGAACAAAGTTGTAAATAAAACTCATCAGTGTGTTTGATTCTCCTTCTTACAGATGCTGAACTGATTAAAGAGAACAACGACCTGGTCAAATACCTGGACCACCTACAGTCCAGTTTTGACCATCTACAGTCCAGACATAACAACGTAACTGAACAGAAGGACCAGATACAGTCCAGATATAACAAACTAATTGGACGTTATGACATCAAGAGGATTCTTCTTTGTGGTAAGTAAGACGTCAAAGTTGTTGTCATTAATCTGAGCAAATGACAAAATAGTGGCTAACTTTCTTCTTTTGCTATTAGAACCACATGGATTTACATTCGCTGGTGGTCTGTGTTATTACATCTCTACTTGGATGACAACCTGGGAGAAGAGCAGACAATACTGTAGAGACAGACAATCAGACCTGATGGTCATAGACAGCAAAGAAAAGCAGGTGTGTGTGTGTGTGTGTGTGTGTGTGTGTGTGTGTGTGTGTGTGTGTGTGTGTGTGTGTGTGTGTGTGTGTGTGTGTGTGTGTGTGTGTGTGTGTGTGTGTGTGTGTGTGTGTATGTGTGCGTGCATGCGTGTGTGTGTGTGTGTGTGTGTGTGTGTGTGTGTGTGTGTGTGTGCGCACGCGTAACACATCTATTGTACAGTGTGTATTTCAGTAACCAGTATCCTTTCTGTCCAGGACTTTGCTATCACAGTTGTTCCCAGAAACCAGTGGGTGTGGCTGGGTTTGACTGACAGAGAGGAGGAAGGAGTGTGGAAATGGGTAGATGGAACACTACTGACCACAGCAAGGTAAGACTTTACCTTCATTCTTCTCTTCTTCATTTAAACTATCATTATAAACACATTTCGCATACAGGGATTTCATCTTCCCTACTTTTTTCTAAATGACGTTAAATCCAAATGCTATGAAATCTTATAATAAAATACCAACCAACCACACTGTCATTAACACAATCATACATGTCTATTTCTCTATTCTGTGTATTCTAATATCTAGAATATAATGTGAGGTCATGGTTAAATATAATGTAAATGTACTGCAATGAATTAAATGTTCCTACTCCAGGTACTGGCACTCTGGTGAGCCTGATAACTTAAGAGATGAAGACTGTCTTGTGCTTCAAGGTGGAAGATGGAGCGACATACAGATGTGCCACTTCACATGTCCTGCCATCGCCAAGACAGTACATTTTCAGGGGATTCCCAGGGCAATAAGAGGGACAAAGAAGGGCATTTAAAATGATGAATTATTTTGATGATCACTGCTTTTATGATGCTAATTAATTTGAGCAACTCTTCAAATCACCTTTCGCCTCATAATGAGTCTGACACCTTCTCAACACACATTCTTTTGTTCTCATGCATATGGGTGTCTGTTGAAGGGAAAAACGGGGGGGTTTAGTGACAACTTATTTTCAGGGGCAAAACAGTGCAATTTTAAGGGCAGAACAGGGAGGAAAACATGCCTTTTCAGGCCACTTTCAGGGAAAGAACAGTAACGTGTGAAGTTTTGAAGTGGCACATCTGTACCATGTTCTGCCCAGCACTTTCTGATCTGTGAAAGAGTTTTCTAGTGAAATGTTGGTACAACTACAGTACATGATGTCAAATATTTGGACAAATTGTACTTAAACAAGGGCACAAAAGTGCCCTTGCTTGAATTAAGGCCTGCCCAACACTGAGGCCCTTATAAAGAAGAACATTTGATAAATAATGATACATTTTCTATAATAATTATTATTTATAATTACATTATAAAATACATGAGGTGGCTGCCATCAGTCAGGTTTCAGTTTCAGCTTTCACCTGATGCAGTGATGTCATGTTCCCTCCCACCTCGTTATGCTTTGCAGCTGCAACCACGATGAGACACACAGTATAAGCATGGAGTTCTGAGTTTAATTGTGCGATTCACTTGTACTTATGCACAAATGAGATATGTTTTCATTTCATTTGTGAGCTTTTGTGAGCTTTGTACAGAGATGGAATTGTCTCTGTAGCTAATTGTTTTCCCCCTATTTCCAATCAATGTGATAATTAAGAGAGAGAGAGAGAGAGAGAAGATTTGTGTTAAAACAGATGCAAAGTTATTAAAAATATTTCAAACTCTTTCAAGATTTTTCAAGAATGTTCAAAAATAACAGATGAACAAGCTAGCTCGCAGCACAGAGTGGCGGGCTGTGAGCTGGCAGATCTGCTATTTTTTAGAACCGCTGTTCTAAATCCTAAGAGTTTTTTGAAAAACGTATGTTGCTTATATAGCTAAAATCAAAACTGACATAGATGCTTTCCCGGTTTTAATAGGATAAAACAGCACTATGGTTAGTGAGAAATGTCCACTGGGAGCTGGTTAGCATTTTGTAGGAATGCTTTTGGAAAAAAAATACATAATATTTATGCACACCATAAGTGACAAAACCAACACCAAAGTAAATAAAGTCGTTAACTGGGGAGACAGAACATGCCCAATGCATTGTGTTGTGTTTGTTCGTCTATCTCCAAATTGATTCCACCCACTTTATGCAACATTGAATTTAGATGTCACCAGATGTAACGGTAGGAAGAGAGTACAGTAGATGATAGATATTTCAATGTTTCCTACATGAACAGCATCATGGGTTATGCAGCACAGCAGATGACTGTGCTGTCACTGCAATCTGTCCAGACCACCAACCCACATCTGTCTGCTGACTTTTAGCCATCTGTTTTTGCAATTTGTAAACTGTAATGGAAAAGAAAAAGAGAGAAAATAAAAGCCACTTGACATGCTTTTCAAGAACTTCACACATCTAGAGTGTCTATAAATATTCATTAGAAAGTTTACTGTACAGCATATTGCAGGAATGTGGGACTGTATGCAAAACGTGTTTCTCACAAACACACATACTGGCTGAGTGTCTTGGCTTGATTTACACTTGAATTTCTCCTCATTGCCACATCCAAAAAGTCTTCCTCAAATACTTACCATTTCAAACCTGGATAATGTGTGTGAAATAAGTTTAGGATTATAGGGTCAATGTACACAGTAAAATCATCATTGTCTCCGCCAGGCCGAAAGGCATGGCGAGAGAGTATGTTTTACCCTCCGTCCGTCCGTCCGTCCGTGTGTGTGTGTGTGTGTGTGTGTGTGTCCTGTCTGTGTGTTAACAGCTAATCTCCGGCACCGTTGGCCCGGTCGCTGCGAAACTGTGCACACCCACTCCCTGGATGCCAATTCAGAACCTCTGCCCCACATTTTTCACATGGGCCTGTTATAGCGCCACCAGGAGGCCGATTTGTGCAAAACCCATTTTTTCTCATTACACCTACAGCTTTTAACCAAACGTCATGCAAATCGGTACACAGTATCTCTATAGTCATGTGATCAACCCGGATCTGTACGATTTCCCATATTGCATCCTCATTGGCTAAGGTTGGCTTCCAAAGTTTGCAGGATTGGTCCGTTTTGAACAAACTGCCTCCAATCATGAACGCAGCTTGCCATTTCCATAAAATTGCACACGCACATTTCCACTAGGCCGAGGAAGAAATGCCACTTGAACATTTTCAAATCAGCCTCATGGTGGCGCTATAACTGGCCGATTTGCATTTTTAACTATAACTGCACCGATCTGCGTGAAACTTTGCACGCACACTCCCTAGAGGCCAAGGAAAAACATTGGACTGCATTTTTCACATCTGCTTTTTACAGCGCCACCAGGAGGCCGATTTATGTAAAATACATTTTTGGAGATTATTCCTTCAGATTATGTCCAAAAAACACGCAAATTGGTACACTGCATCTCCATAGTCATGTGATTCTGATGGATCTGTCCGATATTTCATATTCCATCCTATTTGGCTTACAGTGGCTTCCAAAGTTTGCAGGATTGGTCAGTTTTAAACAAAATGCCTCAAAACATGAATGCAGTGTGCAATTTCCGTGAAAGTTTGCATGCAGATTCCCACTAGGCCGAGGAAGAAATTCCCCCCTTTTCACATTCACATTGGCCTTTATAGCGCCACCAGCAGGTCTAATTTAGCAAAACACATTTTTGGAACAAAATGCCTCAAATCATGAATGCAGTGTCATCCCATTGAAAGGCCTAAGAAGAAATGCCACCCTTTTCACATTGGCCTATTATAGCGCCACCAGGAGGCCACAATAACCTACCTGACCTGGCGGAGACCTGTGCTCCGAGGAGCACTTTTTCTAGTTGTTAATGTATCTCCAAGAGTGTTTAAATGTAACCAATATGGCTATATTTGTACACTCTCAGAATTATTCACCTTGTGAAATAATAATTGTAATAATTTTGACGGGTCCAAAATGAACACGTTTTTGTTTACCTCGCTAAGCTGACAGCTGCCATTACCATGTCGCTTCCATTTTCATTGGGGAAGGTACCTTTTTACTGAGCGTAAGACACACAAACAGCAGGAGTGCTGCCTTGTAGGCGTCACTCGGGGCAATAAGGAACCTTATGCAACACAGAGGTGTTGTGATGTGGAGTGGAGTGCAACTTCTATAGTGGCTGCATACTGCACCTTCAAGATAACACTTGGGATTTTACTGTGCAGATAATGCATACAGTAGAGTAGAGTAGAGAGAGAGAGAGAGAGAGAGAGAGAGAGAGAGAGAGAGAGAGAGAGAGAGAGAGAGAGAGAGAGAGAGAGAGAGAGAGAGAGAGAGAGAGAGAGATGTAACAGGCAGATGGAGACGTGACAAAGGGGGAAGAAGAGTGTGAGCAGATGACAGAATAAAGGTGCCATGGAAGGTGGAAGGTAAAGAGAGAGGTACTGTGCACGAGAAAGGGGAGAAGTGTGGAGCGGGGAGATGATGTCAATGGAGATGAGAGGTGTTTATAAAGGGGGGGAAACAGAAGAAATATGCCTGTGGCAGTTATACTGTCTGGCAAACACTGTCAAATCCTATGTTTTTTTTTTTTTTTTTTACTGTAAGAGTGTGCATACAGTATGTAACCAAATGGACCCATAAGGGTAGCACTGAGGATTTTACTGTACAATATATGCTTCAGATAAAGGTCTTGATTATGGGATCGTCAAGCCTCAATCGATCGTCAAAGAGTTGTCCACAAAGTAGAAGGTGTTGAATGTTTCAAATTGCACAGCCTGGTGCTACTGCTGCCAGGGTTATACTTAAGCGATATTACACCAGAGCAGGTGCTTTATCGTCATTATTGGCATGACAGTGATGCAGCCAGGAGCGAGGCGCTTGCATCCAGTTCCATAAGCATCACTGAAGCAGTGTGTAGAGGAGAGAACAAAATGTATGAATTATAAATGCACAGGGTAAAAAAAAAATCACACCCTGTGTGAAGGTAGCGGCGCCTTTGAATACATTATGTCATCGATATGTGTTTATAATGTGTTTATAGCCATGTGTCATGTGAAGCTTGACCAATCACTTTGTTGACGGGTCTGACCAATCAGAGCGTCGACGACAGATAAAGTTAAATTGAGGATCTAACTTTAAATAACTTACCTAGAAGGAGACTTTAGCCAAATAAAAATATATACAAAAAAAAACATGAGGAAATAAAAAACAAACCTTGACATCATAGTGATGTCATGAATAGTCCCCTTGCCTGACAAATCACAGCCTTGACGGGCCTGACCAATCAGAACCTTGACGGGCCTGACCAATCAGAACCTTGACGGGCCTGACCAATCAGAACCTTAACGGACT
>NC_139939.1:31214218-31236718 GCF_963454915.1 Gymnoscopelus microlampas
AAAAAGAAAACACAGCTCACGGTAACTAAAGCTCCACTGGCTAAGAGAAACGATCCACAGATAGTATAAAACAATTAAAAGAACGCTTTTTGTAACGCTTCCGTCTTCCGGTGAAAACAAATGGAATTCTGGGTAACGTAGGAATAAACAAACGGCCTGCAGTGACGGTAATGACCAGCAGAGGCGGCTAAAAATCGTTAATTGTGGACCTGCATTGTATTACTTTCAGTAAAACATTTGAGTACTTTTTCCAACACTGATGTACAGAAAAAAACTGCTTTTCAGCTGGACTCTTACGGGACGCACTAAGTAGCACGTATACTGTAGCAACGTGAAGAAAGAAATCATTTGGTAGGTTACTACTTCCAGTTGTGGGAGTTGATGGAGAAAAACAGTGTAGTAGTGCAAGTTTGAAGTTGTGGAGAGATCAGAGGGAATTCTGTGAGAAATACAACAAGGCAAATGAGTAGAAGTGAGCAGAGCAAAAGAACTTGAGAGAGAGAGAATCATATCCTCCAATGGAGCAAAGTATAAGCGCACCAAGTGGAGAGAAACAAAGCGGTGGCGAGCAGCGCACCACCTGCATACCGAGATGGCAGAGATGAGAATGTGGGTGTCGGAGAAAGAGAAACAACAATGCCAAACGAACAAACGCAAGCCGATGAAAGCGCTTTTTCATCTTTTGCAGGTAAAACAACAACAGTATCAAATTAAAGGACAACATGAAAGCAGCGACACAATTTTTCAGAAAAAAGAGCAGTAGGCCAGAAGCCAGGAGGCTTATGAGTTAGAGCTCTGCCCTTTTAACGACACACATACAGAGAAAAACATCCATTCTTATTATAAGTTAATCATAGCAGGTGCAACAAATACTAACACTGGGTATATACGAAAGACACAGAGGATAAATAAGACAAACACAAGAAACAACAACACGGGGGAAATGAAACAGAGTTGAAAAACGAAGCTCGACTCTGAGAAGAATGTGAAGCTCAAACGGTGAAATGAAGAGTGTAGTAGGGGGTGGGGGAGGGGGGTGGGGGAGGGGGGGGCGAGGGAGGCGGTTAGAGTGAGTAGGATTACCTCTTGAATATCAAAGGCGGCCCTGGCATCAGAGAAGGTTAGGCCTGCCGTCATTAAACAAGCTTTCTTAATGATGAGCTGCACTGACGAGGGGAGGAGAGAGTCCAGGGACCCTGCTAATTGGAATCAATCTCTGCATGACCGCATGTGTGTGCATGTTTACGTGCACGCCTGGGCTCAACAAGAGTGTTCGTTTACCCATTTTATTCCTGCGTGAGACTGTGTGTGTGTGTGTGTGCGTGCGCCCGCGCGTGCGTGCGTGTGTGTGTGTGTGTGTGGGGGGCGGAGAGAGAGAGAGAGAAGGAAGATATACGGTGTGCTTGCCTAGCCATGTGTTTACACAAGTCGGAATGTGAATTTATTTCCCATCTGCAATGCTGAGTCTGAGAGGAACCATGATTCCAACTTATTAAAAAAAACACACACCTCTTCTTTCCTGTCTCTCTCCATTAACTAGTTGACCTGAGGGGAAAGACAGACACCAAACTAACAAGATGAGGGGGAAGCAATTGAAGGGCGGACATATTGACAGCCACTGAGCCCAATTGAATCAAATTACTCGCTGGTGTATTTATTTAGCCCAATTAGTCCCAGAATTAATGCCAGAGAGACAAACTGACAATATACTTTCCTCTACAACACCTGAACACCTTTTCTAGGTTAGTTCTAGGAGAAAGTCAGACATGAACACATCATGTGCAAACAAACTAGCAAAACATGTAGAGTACAGATATAGACATCTTAGCAATTAGAATGAACATTTTCTAAATTGAAAGCGCTACCCGAAAAAGAGTGGTTTGTGAACTAATTGGCTTGCAAGTTTTGTTGTCCTTCAACTTGTGACAGTTTTTGTTGGGTTACTAAGTACCATATGTCTATGTTTTCATTCTGTGCCTCTGCAATATTTAAGAATTGGCTGCTGTGGCCAGTGCAGGATTAAACATTATTATGTGATGCCTGGATAGGTGTTCGGTGTACAGTAATTGTCAGCATGCGTGAAGACAGCTACTGCATTTTGTATGTTTGGGATGTTTCACATAATTGTGTGCGTGTGCGTGTGTGTGTGTGTGTGTGTGTGTGTGTGTGTGTGTGTGTGTGTGTGTGTGTGTGTGTTGTGTACCATCTCAGAGCTGGGCTATAGGTGCAGACTATTTGTTTTCATATTTGGTAGCCTATAGGACAAACCCACAGACTGGTTGTTAGAGCGTTTCAACAACTCGGAATGCCCAAAAAGGAGGCAAAAAGGCTAACAAAGTATTGTGCCGTCTCTGCCATAATTGGTAGCCTTCACATATGGCAGCGACGCTCGCTGTTACTTACACCCATAGAGTACTGAGTGTTATGGTTATATCATGAAGACATATGCCATGATTTCGTGAATGTAACCTTAACTGTAGCGGTTAAATCAGTAAAATCACCAATTTCGACGGGTGCTAGATCAGAATAAATAATAATGTAGAGAGAGAAGGAAGGTCTGCACACTGTCTTAAAGGAGTATTTCACCCCAAAAATGACTTATTTTATATCAATTACACACCCCATGAAGCCTTGAATTCATGGAGATTTTTTAGTTTCTGTCTCATTCCTAAGCCAATAATTTGTTGACCGGCGGAAAGATGCTAATGTATCCTGTAGGAGACTCAAAAGAGACTCTTTTTGAGTCTCCTTCCGGAAACGCAGCGGGTCATCAAATTATTGGCTCAGGAAAGCGACAAGAACTAAGAAATCTCCATGAATTCAGTGTGTAATTGATAGAAAATAAGACATTTTTTGGGATGCACTACACCTTTAATGTGTCCTCACCTTTAATGTGTCCTCATTTCATGTCCTTTATGTAGACAAAATGAACAAATTGTTAGTGTGTGTGTGTGTGTGTGTGTGTGTGTGTGTGTGTGTGTGTGTGTGTGTGTGTGTGTGTGTGTGTGTGTGTGTGTGTGTGTGTGTGTGTGTGTGTGTGTGCGCGCGCGCGCGCGTGTGCGGTGTGCCTTTGCAACATGTGTTCACTGTTCATGCAATCTTTATACTCTGTATTGCATTTTGCTGTGAGCTTAGCTTGCCATAGCTGGCAAAACCCACTAATGACAGCCTTATGGCAAATTTTGCTTGATTGATTTGTCGCGCTCGATACTGATGAAACGGTAGCAGCGCCAAACCCTGAATTGACCATGCAGTATAACTGCACAGCTATTATTTATTGCAAACGGGAGGAAAATAATTACCCTTCATATTGACTACCATAATTAAACAGTCATTAGCTGGTGGTTTTATGGATTATACATGCCCAGCAGTATCATAAGTTATGCTACCTTATGATTTCTGAATATCTATTTATGAGGAAAAGGTTGTTTGGTTTTTCTCAAACAGCTCTGGACTAAATGTTTCTCTGTTCTACCCTTTGCTTAACTCATTATAAACGGGAACGCATCTGTAACCATTATGTTATACTTTGGCTATTCAAAAATAGCAGATATACAAGCTCATAGCGCGGCACCGAGTGCCGAGTGCTATGAGCTTGTAGATCTGCTATTTAACTTTGAATATATATGTATTTTAATCAGACATTTGTAACTCAAATCTTTGCTTCTGGGGGTCCCTGGATCTAAATATTTTGAGATGGGGGTCCGCGGCCAAATACATAATTTTGGGTGGTCCTTGACGTGAAAAAGTTTGAGAACCGCTGATATAGCAACATATTTTTTAAGCTATTAGAATTTAGAAGACATTTGTAGAATCGGCCTCAGGTCTTAATAGGTTAATGCTGAGCACAAGCTGTGGTAATGCAGCTCACTAAAATGCTTTGCTGTTTGAAATCAACTCATGCTTCAAGGCATACATGAGGATCAAATCTTTCCTGAATCTAGGCCTGTTTGAGGTGCATCATGTGCTTATTGGAACCTAAAGACCGTTATTTTCAAACTCCACACCATCTCTCTCCACAGCGTCGCACACTGCTCTGTGCACAAAGGGAGATAATAGAGTGTTAATTGCCGTTTTCACAGCGTTTTGTGAATGGGTTTGAGGCGTGTACATCCCTAAAGCTGACAATGAGAGAAGTGCAATCATTGGGAAAAGTGTTAGAGAGCGACAGTGTTTTGGGAGAAAATGCCAGCTACCCTTCTGTCAACAATCAGGTCATGCCAGGTCCTTTTTCTCTGTCTCTCCTTGCTCTGTTCTTAAAGCCTCTTTGAACGATTTCACACCTTACAAAGAGCTGGTTGTAGTGTACCAAATAGAAGTAAAGGCTTTGAAGTTGACTTTAGATATGGTTTCGTAACGTATGGTCGTGTAGTTGCACTGTGAATGGATGTTAACACACTCTTTTGTATGGGGTTGAATGTTATGCTGTTATAAACTGTTAGCTGTGCCACTGTGCCTACAAATTGTTTACCAGAACACTCATTCTTTCATTTGATGGTGTGCAGCGTGCGTGCATGCGCGTGTGCGTGTGTGTGCGTGTGCGAGACCTGGCATGATGTAATCAACATCATTTCAGTGTTATGCACTTTAAATTATCATTACTGAATTGTGTTTTGGTTAAAAACACATGAACCCGTCCCTATATTCAGGAGGCGAACATTTGGCAAGAATAGCCAGCCAAGAAGCTCACATTGAGTAGCATTGTGACGTATTATGAGCTTGTAGATCGGCTATTGTCGCCAAAGAGATTTGGTGCAATGGGGAAAAAGAGGAGCACAGTCCTGGGAGACCCCGGTCAGGTATTATATATAGGGTTCAAGTTGTTCATTTTAAATTGAACAATATTTCAGCCAATGGTCAAAATGTATTTGATGCAAAGGGAAAAAAAGGAGCAGAACAAGTATAGAGTCCTGGGGGACCTCGGTCAAGAAAGTATATAGGGCTCAAGTGGTTAGATTGCTAATCTTCAAGTATTTATCTATCATTCAGCCGATGGTCAAAATGTATAAATGAATAAAATGTATAAATATTGAATCATGTCTGGACCCTGGGAACTGGGGTGTTTCATCAGTCAACTGATCACAGATCACCAAAGGCTTTGAAAGCCTTCTCAGTTCTCAGCTTCTCTTATAACCTCACATCTTATGAGAGATTCAGAAGAAAAGGCCTTCTATATACAGTGAGTAATGCTATTCCAGGAATATTAGCCCATTAAGTCTACAAACTAGTAGTTCTCAAACCTTTTCATAATTCAAGAAAAAAACTTTCACGATTTTCCAAAAATGTTCAAAGATAGCTGATGTACAAGCTCGCAGTGAGCTTGTACATCTGCTGTTTTTGAATAGCCAACGCTAAAATCTAAAATGACACGGATGCTTTCCCGGTTTTAGTGGGTTAAAATGAAACATTAATTCAGTCAATCTGGCAGAAGTGGAAAGGGACATTTTATTATAGTGTATAACAGTGGTGAAAGTGGTTGACATTTCTTGCCGGTACTGACACATGCACGCGCGCGCAGCGCGCGTGCATGGGTCCCGTGCGCGCGCGCGAAGCGCGCGCGCGATTTTTTTTCGGTTTCGGGTCGAAAAAAGTGCGGGTTTGGGTGGGTTTTGGTACTTTTTTCCCTTTACTTTATTTCGGTTTTAGGTTTAGGGTTAGGGTTAGGTTAGGGTTACGTTATTTAATTTTCGTTCTCATAAATAAATCCCGTCCCTGGGCCCACCCATGGCTGCACCCCTGATACACATGATGAAAACAGAGCTATATTGTCCAAGTTGACCATACTGTACAATAAGTACATTTTCAAAAAGCCAAAGTTTAAATGGGGCTGAAGCGGTTTATGTATATTTTGTCATAATAATTAAAATCCACAAAGTAACTAGTTAAACTCAAGTTTTCAAATAATTGAGGTGGAGTAAAAGTATAATATTTGCCTTTGAGATGTATTGGAATAGAAATAAAAATATTGCAAATTGGAAATACTCCAGTCAAGTAAAATTACCTTAAAATTATACTCAAGTACAGTATTTGAGTACATGTACTTAGTTACTTTCCACCACTGTCAGCATTAGATAAGATGAATTACTCACCTTCTGAAAAGATGAAAGAAAACACACTTTTGTTCCATAGCCCCACATTGTCTTGGTTTCAGAGATCATGGTTGTAAATATGAACTTTTGCCACAAAGTCTTTATATTCCATAATGTCCCATGACCCACGTCCGTGTTTACATTATTGACGATGCACGTTAGTCAAGTGGAGCTGTGTTCCGGTGAGCAGATAGCTGTCAAGTGGCCTCCAGAAAATAAATCTGGTTTCCTTTCAAAACGATGTGCATTTCAGAATAAGAGGTTTTTTAAACCTCTATCCTTGTAATGTTACAATTCAACACGCGTTTTATTTTGAAATCATACTACTGGAAGTAGAAGTACCCAGGTAGCCTAGTTGAAACTACTTAACTTCACGCGAACGCAGCAGTTTATGCGGACGGGGGGAGAAAAAAAAAAGAAGTCAGACAAACAGTGGGGGGAAACCACGGATCTGTGAGAGTGTCCCGTCGTACACACAAATTAATGAATGGTTGTGACGCCCTGTATGTTAATCTGACGTTAGTAGATCATGTTTTATTCTTGAACATGGCCATGGGTCTGTGGCAGGTTATTTAATATGGGATTTTCACAGCTGCCTTTGACTTTTTCTTAACGGAACGGCGTTCCGGGACCGAATCTTTTACCGGAACGCCGTTCCGGACCGTTCCGGCCCACTTTCACCCCTGGTGTATAATAAGTGTTAATGTGTTACACCATAATAGTATAATAAGTGTTGATGTGTTACACTATAATGAGTGTCAATTTAGAGAATGCGTTAATTTAGCGTGAGTTAATTTAGAGTGTCCAGGCCATTTAGTTCAATTCTATAAAATATGGACTCGTCTTTCTAGATAATCAAATGTGAAAACAAACATACATGAACTGCAATACAAAGTCTGAACTAATAAGAGTTTAGCTTTCTGCAATTCTCCAACTCATTTGCAGGGACGTGCACAGATAGACTCTAGGTGGTGCTAGAGCGACTGCCCTTTGCCCTCTTGACCAGAAGTGCCCTTTTGAAAAAAGGGCACTTCACATTTTATTTTTTATTTTTTCAGTTTACAGCAGGGGTCTTCAACAGGGGGTCCGGGACCCCTAGGGGGTCCTCAGAGTTACTACAGGGGGTCCGCCAAATCTTTATGTTATTATGATTTTTCTTTTAACCATAACCACTCGAAACCTAGCATCCCTTTTCTGAGGAGAACTTTAGCCAAAAATAGCCGATCTACAAGCTCACAACGCCTCGCGCTGCGAAGCGTTGTGGGCTTGTAGATCTGCTATTTTTGGCAAAGAGGTATAGGTGTAGAGGGAAAAAAGAGCAGACCAAGTAAACAAAACAAAGTATAATTTACTTGAGCACCTGCCCCTCAAAATGTCTGTGCAGGCCACTGTTTTGAATTGTCAGCGCCACACATCAACGCTCCAAAATAGAACTGAGCTCTGAAAGACAGTCAGATTTTGACTCACACCACTTGACGCCTCCAACGTGGCTTCAGCCGTTAGAAATGATGGGTGTGTTACAAATAGATACAATTAACACTGAGGATTGTACTGTATATGATTTTCACCTCAGTCTAAGTCATGTAGTTAAAAGCAGAGACCCAGTAAAGCAAATTATTGATGCATCAAATGTTGTGCCTCAAAATTAAGCCATGAACTCACCAAAATGAAGAGTGTTAATGTAACTCTGGAAGTGTAATGTGGACCCGTCCAATTAACACATTCAGATTAAAGCTACAATCCGTAAGATTTATGTCCTACCCCGGCGGGAACCGTGGTATCCCGTGCGAGTGCCAATTTCTCTACTGATCTGTAATACCTCTTGTCAACCAGTAGTGGCCCTACCTGACCTCAGGATCTAAATTCCTCATTAGAAGAACAGGGAGACCACCTCAAACCATGCAGTTGTGTGAGTTATATCGTACGAACATGCTCTACCATACAGATTGGTTAAAATAACGTTTTATTCCACACAGAAAAGTTATGGATTGCACCTTTTACAATCGGGCGTACTACAGTACTTGCAGATGGACATCAATCTTTGCCTGCAGCATCCTCAGAATTTCAATAAGCAGTCAGCCGCGGTAAAGTTCATGAAAATGTTGGGGAGAGTATAATGCTTGCTACATAACATAGCTTTCTGGCTCACAGCTTGTTTGGCGGTGGAAAACCCTCTCAGTCGTTACTAAGCTAAGCTTTGCCTTATCTGCAACAACACTAGTATGGTAATGCAACACTACTTCAGTCCATGAATTACGAAGAGGGATCATTGGGTTTTATCCTGTACATATAACTTAAGATACCTCCATGTTGTGTCCTAATCCAACAATACAATCTCATAAAAGTAACGACGGGGGGAGTTAGAAATTACGGGGAGAATGTTGACAGGGAATAGACTAGTGTGATAACAAAGCAGGGGGAGGAAAATTAAGTATGAATCCATAGCCAACAACAGTTACATTCTAGAAGTAGACCTGTATAAAGCACCTTTTGTTGTAGAGGTTTCTACTTCGATAATACTTCGGACTGTATTATTTATCGTTTACTAAAGGTAATCCTTAGATGCTGACTCTTTGTGATTGCCACAAGTGAAGGTGGGAGTTGAGAATGAGTTCTTCTTAGGTTAGGTTGTAAGGCTAACCTATTCTTCTATGTCCTGGGTGTGGGATGTCCGGAGAACTCGGTCTTTCGTTGAGTCACGTCCGGAAGGGAACGGTGTGTCGTTGTCTGTGAGGTTCTATGAGATTCTATAAGAGCGAAGTATCTAGATCTCAAGTATCTAACACTCAGATTAACTCATTATCTGACCTTTTACCTAGCTCCTGGTCGACTATATGTTGCTTGACTGCACCTTTCTGTGTCTTGCAGCTGCTTTTATGTGTGGAATATGATGTCATACGATCGTAAGACGACGTCACGCTGGCGTCGTGTCCATAATCGGGCATGATGCCGCGCCGTCATCGTCGTCTTGGCAACACCTTTCATGAACCCAAGGACGCTTTACATCAAAAACAATGAACAACAAACAAACAAACAATCAAACAAAGCAACACACAACTATGCCATAAGCCTGAGAGAAAATGTGTCTTTTCAAGGCAGCCTTAAAAGAGGCCAGTGTTGGAGCATGGCTAATCCCTATTGGGAGGGAATTCCACAGGGTGGGGGGGCTGCCACACCGAAGGCTCTGTCCCAGAAGGTTCGCTTGTTTGCTTTGGGGACAGAGAGGAGGTCCAAGTCTGTAGGTTTATGGAGGAGGTCTGAGAGGTACTGTGGAGCCAGGGCGATTTGACATTTGTAGGTGAGAAGGAGGAGTTTGTAATTGATGTGGAATTTAACAGGAAGCCAGTGCAGTTGTTTACGGGTATAGGGTTGATGTGCTGCCAAGGCTTGGTGCGGGTGAGAACTCTGGCAACTGAATTTTGGACATACTGGAGCCTATCCAGGTACTTGTTCTGCTGCTGCTGCTACTACTACTGCTACTACTACTACTACTACTAAACTAATAAACAGCTGACATTTGGTGAAATCGAAAAACAGTCATTGTCAAGTAATGGTCAATGGGTGTGTGCAAATTCAGATCAATTGCTCCAGCCACTGAGGAGAACCGGGCAGAACAATTTTGGCCTCACCACCCTCACAGAGCTTTGTATAGTAGGATTATTATTATTATTATTATTATTATTATTATTATTATTATTATTATTATTATTATAAATCATAGTCAATATAGCAGCTATTTTTGCTATTTTTGCTATTTTCCAAAAAAAAGTGTTAAAGTATAAAATGGAGCATAAGGGGATAAACCCCATACGATGGCATGGTGTAAGACAGGCCCATGTTGGGTTGTTTGTCTTGGCCGTGTTGCAGACATATGGAGACGACATGCTGTAGTGACTGCTGATTGTCTGTGTCCTCAGCAGCACTGCAGATATTGCAGGTTTTTACAGCATATATCAGCCTGATGATGCTCGTGTTGTGCTGTGGGCCTGATAGATGGTGGTGTGCTGCATTCATTTTTTTTACCTGCAACTTTAATTCTGAAAGCAAGTCTCTGTGGGTCTGTGTGTGTGTGTGTGTGTGTGTGTGTGTGTGTGTGTGTGTGTGTGTGTGTGTGTGTGTGTGTGTGTGTGTGTGTGTGTGTGTGTGTGTGTGTGTGTGTGTGTGTGTGTGTGTGAGAGAGAGAGAGAGAGAGAGAGCGTGTGTATTTTCAGATATCTCTAAAAGCTCTCGACAGTCCCCATGATTGATGGCACATGTAAAACTAAAACTGGCCGAGCCTGAACACTGTAGTAAATTAAAGTTGATGCCAGCGGCATGTCCCAAGATGACAGCCGGACGCGCCCCAACACTAATAAATCCTGCCTTTCCTTGTACCCGGTTCTTCGTCTCCTCGTTTACTTTCCTTGCCTCCCCCCCCCCCCCCCAGTATATACCATGTTTAAGTCACACAAAATAATGTTTTATGCAGCTTTGGAGAAATGGGTGGAATTTCTGAGTTTACGATCACCGCTGAGAGGGAAAACTTAAAAGTGAGTGAGAAAAAGAGAGAGAGAGAGAGAGAGAGAGAGAGAGAGAGAGAGAGAGAGAGAGAGAGAGAGAGAGAGAGAGAGAGAGAGAGAGAGAGAGAAGAGAGCAAACTGTACATCACTACCAAGGGCCCATTGAAACCGATGGTGTTCGATTTTTCACTTCCTCTGTCACTATTATTTATACCAAATCTTTTCTGCCTGAAAAGGATACAGTGGAGAACAGCCTCACAGACACGGTATAGCTCAGTTAGAATGGGGGTCAATGGCGGGGCAGCCATACAATACAAACACACAAATACAGTACTCCTGTCACAATCCAGCGGCAACCTCAACATAAACACTGCAGCACCAGAAGATAACACTATTTCACTTTCGCTCTCATTTGGCTAAGTACCGGTGGTGCTGGTCAGACGTGGACTGGGTAGAAATAAAACCTGCCCTTTTGACTTGCTCCAGCAGACCGATTGGCTGAAAACATTAATCTCACGTCAAGTATAACAAATGTAGAGCGTTGTTCCACCAAGTATTTGACGATTATTTATCAGGGAAAGTCATTATTAAGACTATTTATTTTAACCGATTAAGACCTATTCTACAGATGTCTTTTAACAGTTTTCTGAAAAACGTATGTTTCTATATCAGTGGTGTTTCAAACTTTTTCATGTCAAGAACCCCCAAAATGATATGTATTTGGCCGCTGACCCCCTTCTCAAAATATGTTGTTCCAGGGACCCCCCAGAAGCAAAGATTTGAGTTACAAATGTTCGCTTTAAAAAAATATATATATTCAAAGATGTGCAGACATTTTCGCGATTTTTCAAAAATAGCAGATCTACAAGCTCGTAGCGCGGCACTCGGTGCCGCGCTACGAGCTTGTATATCTGCTATTTTTGAATAGCCAAAGTGTAAAATAATGCTTTTTAGCTCAAATCAAAAAGTGACACAGATGCGTTCCAGGTCTTAATGGGTTAAAGCTGCAAAATAATATGGTATTATACGTTAAAAATCAGATTTGTATTATTTTTTTCTAAATGCTGTATTTGTACTGTATTTACAACAGCACACCACGTATGATTCTTGTTTGAACTGTCTCCATTACTTTTGATCTGATTGTTGATTACTGGATACTGCACAGCTAAATTTACATTAAATTACTCTAACGCTCTGGATTGTGCTGTGCATGTCTAAGTACCACTGAAAAATGTCATTGTGAATATATGTTTCAATCGTTACGATTATTTTGCTAGTCCTAAAATGCTACTTGTTTAATAACTTTTTATTTTCTTAACAGATAACCAGAAAAGTTCTGAAGTTCTTGTTAGTGCAAATATGTTATGAAGGTGATCTTTTGTAGGGAATACAAAAGTTTAAAAGATCCAAGGCTCTCGTCTTACAAAAATGTTAAAAAGCCTTCATTAAGATTGGTATTTCATGGTGAAATTCTCACAGTACTTAATGAAATTATTTGGACAATAAATGTGCACGTTAGAACTGGGTTGCAAGCAAAAAAGGGCCTTCTTCAGACCTTTTTTAGAGAATTGAAAACATTTCAATATGCAACAGAGTGCTCGTCTGCCTGTCTGAACACTTGTAATTGCCAGCCGCATTGCTAAATAGAATCTGTCTGTGTTCAATTGATTTCTTTTGTACACAGTCCCATAAAAAGGAGGAAAACTTGATTACTCAGTTAAACAGCCATTTTTAAGTCTTTTAATATACTGCATTCTATTAACAATTAATGCCTTCGAATCAATACCGGAAATGTGGTCTTGAACTGATTAATTATTCCTTGATACCCAGCCTTAAATTCTTGGTAGATGAGCTTGGCAGCCACTAATGTGGATACTTGCCAAATAGTGGATTTTGATTTCATTTGGTTAACAGAGGTGGAGATGGGATTTGAGATAGTTGCAGTCTCTGGGATACTTCAGGCTGAACAAATAGTTTGCACACAGTAAACTAGATGAAATGCAGTAAACTAGAAGAAGTCCGTTCAGAAAAGTTCAGAGTCTTTGACAATTAGTACAGTGTTGACAGCTGCAGAAGATGAAAGAAAAGCTGTCTAACACACCTCTGTATCTCCAATATTTATAGTTGCTTGTTTCGACCCTTCCTATATAGCCCTCCCACTGTTATCTCAATATTCTTGCAACAACAAACAAACATCTGTTTAATCCATCATTTCTGTCACTTGCTTCATCACAGTTCTGACAATGCATGACCCCATGACCGATTTGTTTTGTTTACAGTTTGGGACATCGTGACACAGTACTGTAGGTCACCTCTTTCGCCGGTATTTCAGCGCACCCTTCAATCTGTTCATCAGCCCCACCGCCAGAAGCTAGTGTCCGTTATGTTTTGATATCGGGACTTTCAAAACCCATCTTTCCCAACAACGTTTGCACCGAAGAGAGATGGTGAGGTTGTACTAAACTGTGACAATGATCATCTTCAATCTGATCTGTTCATATGTCATTTCATATGTAGCAATCTTAATGAGCATAGCATGATGCTACCACTCATCAACACGGTTGGAATAACTCTTGTCATTGTGCAAAAAAAAAAAGAAGAAAAGTATTGCGTACCTTTCTTCTTACCTTGTTCTCTTCACACGACTATCCTTTCATCAGACTATCAGAGGGCTCATTTCTGGTAGCTTACTGAGCAGCATTTTTAAGGCAGAGAACGCTTTGTGCTCACTGTTGGCAAGGCCTCTTTTGTAAGTTGAAATTGACAAAATGACACTGTGGTTTTTGCACATCCTAACGTCCCTAAGATCATAATTATTTTAAGTAATGTACTGTATCTGTGGTTAGATCCGTTTGGGTAGGCAAAAGTCCCAGAATAGAATATCAATAATATCTTAGTCGATATTTGAAATGTACCACTATTATGCAGGTCTGCCTGCCTCTCTGTCTGTCTGCCTGTCTGTCTGTCTGTCTGTCTGTCTGTCTGTCTGTCTGTCTGTCTGTCTGTCTGTCTGTGTACGGTATATTATAGATAGCCTATGCTCTGTCTATATAGAACCATACTGTAGATGCAGACACATGCAAAGTGTTCATGTAAAGATACCTTCACACATGTGAACATTATACAGTACAACTTGCACCACACGTAAATCATAAATATTCATACGTGTACGCGTGAAGGGAATTAAATTATGAACTGTATATACACACAAATGTATGCACGCGCACACACACACACACACACACACACACACACACACACACACACACACACACACACACACACACACACACACACACACACAGTGATCCCCTATCCTTGTTGTTTTTGTCCCTTGCCTTTCATGTTCAAAGCTTAGCGCACAATTCCCTTTTCTCCGCCGAGGATAGAGGGAAGGGAGGATAATCTGTGTGACGGGGCGGAGGTGAGGAGAAGGAATAAGAGGAGGCAGAACGAATGAAAGGCAGGGTAGAATGTATAATTGAGCAACCTTGGCAATCTCGCCGTCCCCATAACATGATTAGGAGGCTAACCTCATCTAAATGTGGAAGGGAAGAAATGACCGGGTAAGTTACCACAGCCGTGGGCATCCATATATGCAAATTGTGTCGCTTAACCCATTAAGACCTGGAACGCGCCTGTGTGTCATTTTTAGATCGTTTTGGGCTATTCAAAAAATAGCAGATCTACAAGCTCATAGCGCGGCTATTTTTGAAAAATCGTGAAAATGTGTGCACATTTTTGAAAATATATATATTTTTAAGCGAAAATGTGTGACTCAAATCTTTGCTTCTGGGGGTTCCTGGAACAAATACTTTGAGATGGGGGTCCGCGGCCAAATACATATACATTTTGGGAGGTCCTAGACATGAAAAAAGTTTGAGAACCACTATATATTATAGCAAAGTTTGAAAGTTTAAAGTTTAAAAAAAAAGTTAGGATTTAGAAGACATTTGTAGAATCCCCAGAAGCAAAGATTTGAGTTACAAATGTTCGCTTTAAAAAAATACATATTCAAAGATTTGCAAAAGATATATTCAAAGACGTTTCAAAAATAGCAGATCTGCAAGCTCATAGCGCGGCACTCGGTGCCGCGCTATGAGCTTGTATATCTGCTATTTTTGAATAGCCCAAGAAATCTTAAAATGACACTGATGCGTCCCCAGTCTCAATGGGTTAATATTTCTTTATTGACAGTCGGTGGGGTTCTTCATTCGCTCAGATCTTCATTAAGATTTAATAAATGAAGGAAGCCAAAAGTGCTGTCGTTTTTACAGGCTTTTTTTGTTACAGAAGAGTGGGTCTTCCAGATTGTGTTACGCTGGGAGAGTCACCTTGTGTGATACAGCCATCAGCACTAGACATAATGGGTCAGTAAGCTTGTGTGTGTGTGTGTGTGTGTGTGTGTGTGTGTGTGTGTGTGTGTGTGTGTGTGTGTGTGTGTGTGTGTGTGTGTGCGTGTGTGTGTTGGGAGTAAACAGAGCCAGCATGGGGGAGAAATGACACTCCATAGACAGCAGAACCGGCCCATCGCACACGTGCACGCACGCACGCACACATGGCACTCTGCCCCTGGTCTGGCACACGTCCAAACTCAATTGGGGTGAAGCTGAGAGAGAGAGATAGAGAGAGAGAGAGAGAGAGAGAGAGAGAGGCTGCATTTGGATGAAAATCAACGAAAGGCGAAAAGGAGGGTGGTGGGGGGGAGGCTGGTGTTGAACATCCGCGTGTGTGTGTGTGTGTGTGTGTGTGTGTGTGTGTGTGTGTGTGTGTGTGTGTGTGTGTGTGTGTGTGTGTGTGTGTGTGTGTGTGTGTGTGTGTGTGTGTGTGTGTGTGTGTGTGTGTGTGGGGGGAGAGACAGCTGGACTTTAAACGGTAGCAGGCTATAAATCGATCAGGCAGTGGGGTGGCCACCACATCCCCTGTTACCCAAACGAAAGGACCCCTACTTGTGTGCTCAGGAAGTAATCTCTTCTGTGCGTGCGCGTGCGTGTGCGTGCGTGTGCATGTGCGTGAATCTCCCCACTGGGTGTTTGTTTAGTAGTGTTTGTAGACCCGCTGGGCTTCCCACTGTATTCCACTTTGTAGCAATCAGAACAGACACTTGTTTATCAAACTTTCCCTCTTCGTCTCTGAGCACTGCTTTAGCCTCCAACCCCAAATCCTGTTCTGTATTCTCTCTCTCTCTCTCTCTCTCTCTCTCTCTCTCTCTCTCTCTCTCTCTCTCTCTCTCTCTCTCTCTCTCTCTCTCTCTCTCTCTCTCTCTCTCTCTCTCTCTCTCTCTCTCCAAAATAAGATTTGGATCTGTGTGTGTGTGTGTGTGTGTGTGTGTGTGTGTGTGTGTGTGTGTGTGTGTGTGTGTGTGTGTGTGTGTGTGCGTGTGCGTGTGTGTGTGTGTGCGTGTAGTAATTTCGCTTTGTTATTTTCTCACAAGGCCTCGAGTTTGGCCACTCAGATGGCGTCAACACTCATTCTCCAAAGTAGACAAAGCAATGTGTTCCTCCAGTGTGTATTCGAGTGGTGCGGTGCGCTTCGTTTTATAAGATAAGATAAGATAAACCTTTATTGATCCCCCAGGGGCGGGGTACGGCATTCAGGTGCCGTAGCAGCAAAAAGCAGTAAGAGTGTGAAACAAAAAAAAGAAGTAAGAGTAAGACTCATGAGCCAATAAAACAAAGGAAAAGAGAATAGTTAGCCACTAGCCCTTAACCCATTAAGACCTGAGGCCGTGGACCCGCATCTCAAAGCAAAGATTTGAGTTGCAAATGCTCGCGATTTTTCAAAAATAGCAGATCTACAAGCTCATAGCGCGGCACTCGGTGCCGCGCTATGAGCTTGTAGATCTGCTATTTTTGAAGCCAAAGAAATGGAAAATGACACAGATGCGTTTCCGGTCTTAATGGGCTAACCCCTGTAGCGAAGAAGGCCCAGCATCGCCTCTTTCTTTCACCTCAGGCAGCTGTAGAAGTTTGGCATGGGGCCCTGGATAGATCCTATACAGGCCTTCTGCAGAGACACCGCTGAGAGCATCCTGACCGGGTTGCATCACTGCCCGTACTCAGTGGTGGAAAGTAACTGAGTACATTTACTTTAAGTACTGTACTTAGGTACGATGTTGAGGTATTTGTAGGCTACTTTACTTACAGTGTTTGCAATTTCCAATACTTTTACTTCTACCCCACTACATCTCAGAGGCAAATGTTGTGCTTTTACTCCACTACAACTATTTGACAACTTAGTTACTTTTCAGATACAAATCATGATATTCTGAACATACATTAACCAGTTTAGCCCTATTTTATACCTAGGCTATTTGAAAATAGCCGATCTACAAGCTCACAACGCGTCGCATCATGAGCTTGTAGATCGGCTATTTTCAAACATTTTAGTACTTTTACTTTTGGTACTTTAAGTACATTTTTATGCCAATAACTTTTGTACTTTTACTTAAGTCAATTTAGAACTCTGGACTTTTACTTGTAACAGAGTACTTCTACATTGCAGTATTGATACTTCTACTTAAGTCAAAAATGTGAGTACTTTTTCCACTACTGCCTGTACTGCCTCAAACCGCAAAGCCCTGAATCACCAGTGGATGTGAGCTCTCCTCCATCCAGGGGATGTAGCCTATACAACGGCTGTTGTATCAGCGAGGCCCGTAGGATTATCAGAGACCCTAGCCACCCGGACCACTGAACTGTTTCGGCTGCTACCATCTGGAAAGCGGTTCCGGCCGCTGCTTCACAAGGCCCGGGACCAGCAGGCTCCAAGACAGCTATACTTCTCCCAGGCAACCCGGGTTTATGAACAATTAGCACGAAAGGCCTGTTGCCTCACTGCCTATCACACACACACACACACCACGCACAATCTGCTATTTTCACTAGTTTGGGTCCCGGGGAGACATCACATTTCTCTTTTGGGTCTCGAGCTAAAAGGTTTGGGAACCAAGCTTAAATTGAGAAGTTGTGCAAACTGGTGCCTCTGCGGTGATACAATGGAAACCACTGCTATGGCTTGTTACTGGTTAAATATTGCTCAATATTATATTTAAGGTCAAGAAAATGTAAGATACTATCTTTCTTAAAATAAGAATACATTTCATGTGTGAAACATGCTTGACTAGAATCATTTTCTTTTTAGACAAAAAATATGACTAATATGCTAGAATCGAGGATTTTCTTTACTCTCTTGAAAATGTTTTTTTGCAGTGCAGTGGTCTAGCACATTGAAACGCACATTTCATCTCAGCTATGTGCATTCTGTCACACGCAAACAGCACCAGACTCAATTAAATGGTTAGCATAGTTAACATAATATGTTCTAAAATACCTACTTGTAAATTGGATGAAAATGGACAGAAATCACACCCTCCTCTAAAACACTGACTTGTAAATTGGATGAAAATGTATACAGCATTAATACATTCCACTTTATTGTAGCGGAATAATTATATTCTGTACAGTGTGTACACGCAGTCGAAATGTATTGCTCATTATTTGTGTGACTTGCAAATTGAAAAGCCAATTGTTTTCTCCAATGTAAATACAATACTCCAGTGTTTACACAGATGGACAGATGGATGAATGATTCTTTCAGTCTGGTTGTCATAAATAAGAAAAAAATAAGAAAAGAAAACCCTCAAGGTGAAAGACTGAAGTGAAACTTCAAATGGAAAAAAAGATGAATAAATAAAAAGAAAGAAAAAAAAAACTGTCAAAGCCTTTTTTTATGTAAAGCTGAAGGTTACCGCATCCAAACACCCTTCCTACATCAGTGCAAGTGTAATTCTGTGGCTTCCAGGGTTGCTATTATGTTTTACAACTTGATTACAGACTCTAGCTCTGAATTAATGATTACAATTGTTGCTTTATAAGATGACATTATACTACATCTGTAGCAATCCCAGGCAGCCAAGGCGATGTGACCTGTTGTTCGCACAGCGAGGTTGGTTTGCCAGATACCTGTTGCCATGGAGATACAGAGCCCGACTAACAGAAGGGGTATATGGAGAAGTAATTTTCCTCGGGACTCGCGTGCGTTTCTGTGATTCTATGCCAGCGCAGATCTGTGCTTGAGGAGTATGTGAGGAACGGATCCAACATGTAGGAGGATGTGAAGGAGAGTGGTCCAACCAGTTAGCACACAGTAAAAATCCTCAGCGTTCATTAATCCACGAAGGGTAACATCACATCACACCACAAGGGTCCATTGGAGTTACATTTGTACATTTGAGTTAAATGAACAGTGAGGATTTGACTGTGCGGCTGTATATAAACGGTTTGCTGCTGAATTAATGTAACCACTTGAGCTCTATGAACTCTGTCTGTGTCGAGGTTTCACCCACAATGGTATATGCCCAAAAACAGGAACGCCAGGTTGAAAACATTTTAAGACACCCACCCATGCCGAAGCGCTGTTTGAATTTGTTTCGATCTTACGTCACGTCCATTCATTTGCCTAAACCACTCACCCAATCCTCCTCCATCCTCTTCCACTCCGTCACTTTCTTTTTCCCTCTCAAGGGGGCTCTCTCTCTGTGTGGACAAGATAATGGACGTCACCGGGCTCTTGTTAATCAACTCTGTTACTCTGTTTGTTAACCTCGGATCTCTCCCCTTCTCACATCGATGCAGCGTGAGGAGAGCTCCCTGACCTTCCGCCCACCCCCTGACAGGTGAACCGCTGTCAGGGAAAAGCAGAATGAGTATCAGCATCAGCATCAAATGCTGCACACACTCCACAGAACACTCTTTGATGGTGGCCTCCACCACAGCCACTTCAAACCCTTCGCCCAGGTGACGTGCATCAAAGCAATCAGGGTTTACAGATTAGCAGCAGAGTGATGGACCCGGCAGACACGCTTTGAATCGTCTGATGGGTGATGGGTTGATGGGGTGATGACAGGGGGGAATCACAGTTTGTTTAGTGACCACCAGGGAGCAGAGGCTGCTGTTTGTCCCCCTGTGCCCCCCCGGCAGGTCGATCCTGCGGCTGAGAGACTGTCACTCAGCCAGCAACAGGCAACAGACCTGAAGGGGAGGATAAAAGAGACGATAGGGTACAGAGACACTCTGACTCTGGCCCGTCTCCTTTCTGTTTGACGGCTGCAATATTGACAGTTTGGGAGACAAAACTTGAACCAAAGTACTCACTAGTTTGATGAGTTAACCCATTAAGACCTGAGGCCGATTCTACAAAATGTCTTCTACATCCCAACAGTTTTCTGAAAAACGTATGTTTCTATATGAGTGGTGCTCAACTTTTTTTCATGTCAAGGACCCTCAACATTATATGTATTTGAAGGCGGACCCCCATCTCAAAATGTTTTGTTCCAGGGACAACCTAGAAGCAAAGATTTGAGTTGCAAATGTTCGCTTTAAAAATGTATATATATTCAAAGATTTGCACAAAAAAAAACAAGATTTGCAAAAAATAGCAGATCTGCAAGATCATAACGTGGCACTCGGTGCCGCGCTATGAGCTTGTATATCTGCTATTTTTGTCAAATAGCCAAAGTATAAATAATGGTTAAAGTGGTTACACATATGTGTTCCCGGTCTTAATGAGTTAAATGCTTAAAATGTAAAGTAGATGGTGTGTAGCCTACAGGGAACAGAGAAAAGACGGAGGAGTGATTATAGCGTCAAAATACAGGTATAGCGTTAAAACGAGAAGTGGGAAAAAAAGATTATGAATACAGGAGACACCGGGGTTTGAGTGAATAAGTGCGCATTTTGTTGAATTTACAAAACATGGTTACTGAAATGATTATGATAAATGGGGGGTGTGTAGGTGGTATATTCATGAATAGGAAAAAGCCTTTGAATAGCTGCTGGGTCTAAGTGAAGAGAAGAGAAACACAGTGCCGTGTACTGTATATGAATGACTGCAATCCTAGGGTGTGTATATGAGAGAGAATAGAAGAAACGCACTGCTAGAGAGGCCAGGGTTGCTGAAAGAATACTCAATCGGTGCAGGGTCTGTGAGATATAGAGAGAGCATGTGAGGATATACACTCTAATATCCACATTCCATGAATGTTATTTGTTCTTTTGAAGTCACAGTTCTACGATGTCTTACTGCGTTACTCCTCTAATTTGTGGGGCGTGTCCTGTGTGGCTCAGGAGCATGCTACTATGCTGCCACACGTACGTAGCCTTTGGCTGCTACGCTAGCACCAATTTGGGGCCTCTAAGTCTATTAATGAAACCGATAGTTGATTGTGATTGGCCGATCAAGGCATTGTAAAACCCTCTATAAACAAAAACCTATAGTACTGTATTACTTCTTCCTCTTTTACAATATTCGGGACCTTCCATGAAGTTATAGAGGGGAGCTCCATCTGAATTGATTAGATAACCAAGCAGGTAGACATTATTTGCAGGGAGAAAGAGAGATTAACCAGGTGGTGCTCAAAGGAGATTAAAATACTGTGTGTGTGTGTGTGTGTGTGTGTGTGTGTGTGTGTGTGTGTGTGTGTGTGTGTGTGTGTGTGTGTGTGTGTGTGTGTGTGTGTGTGTGTGTGTGTGTGTGTGTGTGTGTGTGTGTGTGTGTGTGTGTTCTCTCTCTCTCTCTCTCTCTCTCTCTCTCTCTCTCTCTCTCTCTCTCTCTCTCTCTCATTGTAAGGTAGAAATTATTATTGTAGTAAAATTGTTATTAAAAACTGTTATATGTCTAGGATTTTTCATGTTGCCATATTTTGGCAACAATTTTTTATAAAAAAGTAATAAGCCAAGCAAGGCCATGGTTTCCAATGGTTCTAGAGAAGTGGGTCTAATAGGCAATCCACTCCGCATCTGGCCTTACAATGCCCTTTAGCTGTTCTAAAATAACTCCAAACCGTGTCTTGGGGCTTATTGCTTTAATATACACTCATGCTAGACACTTTGGTGTTAGCATACAGGTAGCGGTTGTCCACCTCATTGTGTGAGCTGTGTAGTAGACAGACTAGTGTCTGCGCAGTGGTGGAAAAAGTACTCAAATATTTTAGCCTACTTAAGTAAAAGTATCAATACTGCAATGTAGAAGCACTCTGTTACAAGTAAAAGTCCGGAATTCAAAATTTACTTGAGTAAAAGTACAAAAGTATTGGTATCAAAATGTACTTAAAGTACCAAAAGTAAAAGTACTAAAATGTTTGAAAATAGCAGATCTGCAAGCTCACAACGTGTCGCATCGCGTTGTTATTTTCAAATAGCCTAGGTATTTATTTTATAATGTAATAATTTATATCTGCAAAGTAATTAGTAACTAAAGTCTTCAAATAATAGTGGTTAAGTAAAAGTACAATATTTGCCTCTGAGATGTAGTGGAGTAGAAGTAACAGTACTGATAATTGGAAATACTCCAGTAAAGTAAAAGTACCTAAAATCGTACTTAAGTACAATACTTGAGTAAATGTGCTCTACTGTAGCCATGCATCTTGTTGGGGATACAGGTCCAGTTGGGACCTAAACCTTGTGGGCACTGCAGTGTAAAATGTGCTGTTTTTCCGGAAGGTAAAAGAATAAATATATGCTTTGGAAAATGGTTGGAAATGATGTAAAGTATATATGACAACATACACGGTACAATATCAGACCTAAATTTACCCATCAATTTCTTGTTTATCCCCGGAATGACTGGATATCATATTTGTAGCATTTGTAGAAATATTTAAGATATATATATATATATTAAAAAATATTAGGCCGCTCATTTATAAAATGAATGCAAATCAAATATAAAATACAAAATAAATACATAGTTTTTTAAAAAAGGTGCCCAGAAATACCAGGTGCCCACTGTACCGGTTACCTGGTAGTTCTGCGTGAACCATTGCTGTTTTTATGTTGATTGTCTGCAATAATGCAATGTTCTTCTGGGAAGCACCTAAACTGAATGAATATACAAATCAATGTGGAAAGCAT
>NC_139939.1:31246718-31264218 GCF_963454915.1 Gymnoscopelus microlampas
AAGTAAGTAAGTGAGTAAGTAAGTAAGCAAGCAAGTAAATACATTAATTAATTAACAATTAGACACTGATATGTTCATCACAATTTATAATGGGCATTTGACTTGAATGCGTACAGCAAATTCAATGGTAGTCCAGGATGTAGTTTAAGACACGTCTAATTTGTGACCAAATTGGTGAACGGACGGACCATCCAAGAGCCACACGCAGCTGAATAAAAAAGAGAGAAGGAAATTAAGGGGTAAATGTTTGTTGTTGCAGGCTGAATGAAAGCTGTAAGTGGGTCGACACCTAAAGACCCTGGATAATATACTGCAAAGCAAGTTCTCTTTGGAGTGCAGATCTCTGCCACGCCTTGTTTCCTACCCACGGCTTTGTCAGTCGTGGAGTGAAGCCGTCAGTGTACAAGTTAGCTGTGTGTGTGTGTTTGTGTGTGTGTGTGTGTGTGTGTGTGTGTGTGTGTGTGTGTGTGTGTGTGTGTGTGTGTGTGTGTGTGTGTTAAAAAAATTGAGGTAGACCCTCATTTACAATGATGCAGAGATTACACATAAATAACATAAGATACCATACAATCAGTTAAAACAGTTGCATATAGGCTACCTATGCTTAAAGTGTTGTGCATGTCCATTAATAACTATAAGCGAGTTCCTCTAAATCAAGTCCAGGAAGCTCCAGAGCAGTATGATGTTCCCGTTCACCACTCTGGGGATGACAATAACATTGGTTTCAAACCTCTCCCACGTACAAAAGCGGTCAGTGAATTTAACATTATTTCCCCATCACAAGCAATAGGAGGCTGAATCAGGCACGTAAACAGTGGGCTGGGAGCAATGGGAGCAGGCTGCGCTGAGCAGCCAGCCGTGGTAACGAGATAGCGTTTAATGTGCAGTACTCCCAAGGAATGCATTCAACCTTAACCACACCGACAACAAAGATATCAATGCACAGGTGGAATATTGAAAGAGGTGGGTAAGGAGTGGGCAAAAAAAAGAGAGAAAGATAGGAAAATAAGAATATAAAATGTTGGGAACAATGGTGTTTTAACCACTTGAATACGAACCGTAGTGTACCTATTCTGGGGCAAACAACCCCCCAAAAAATATTCTCATAGCTCATATATTCTCAAGCTCATAGCGCGGCACCGAGTGCTATGAGCTTGTAGATCTGCTATTTTAGAAAAAAATAGACAATTTGTGTAAATCTTTAAATATATATATATATATATATATTTTTTTTTTTTAACCAAAAGCGACAACATAATTTGGTGAATGTCTAATAGCCAAAACAGCCAATCTACAAGCATTGAGAGCTTATAATATCTAATATCTTCTCTGAATGTTCCTCTTCTCACTGAATGCTTGCCTGCTATGACACGGTCAGAACAGGGATGCTATAGGGTTCATGTGGGTAAAGGATGGTTACACAACACAGAGAGGGAGAGGGGAGGATGAAAGTGGGCCATGATGAGTCAAGGCACTGAAGGTAAACTTGGAGGACACGCAGAGATGAAAAACAGAGATGGTCAACGTCAGTATGTTTCTCTGAGAAAGACGAGCGCGCACGCGCACACACACACACACACACACACACACACACACACACACACACACACACACACACACACACACACACACACACACACACACACACACACACACACACACACACACACACACACACACACACACACAGAGGAAACCAATTCCTTTTCCAAAGGGAGAGGGATGGAGAGAAAAGGAGAAAGAGAGAGAGAAGGATTGAGAGGGGGAGGGATTGAGAGAGATGCTTTGGACATTTGATTGCGGCTCAGAGCAGCTTATTGGCTGAATAGAACACAGAGCGGGGGCCAATGTAAACACACCAATTGAGCATCAAGGTGGGAAAAAAACAGCTGGTGTGCCAAATGTGCGTGCGTGTGTGTGTGTGTGCGTGCGTGCGTGCGTGTAAGAGAGACAGAGAGAGACAAACATACTTACAGTATCTCTCTCAATTTCCAGCTATATCCCCCCTGCAGTGTCATCAAACACACACACACACACACACACACACACACACACACACACACACACACACACACACACACACACACACACACACACACACACACACACACACACACACACACACACACACACACACACACACACACACACACACACACCATTCCCGTAAGACCATAATTATGGACTCCAACATTAAACACATACCAGTAGCTGTAGTAAGAGCACACAATGGTGGTGGAATATAGGACAACAAGCATCATGGCCCATAGCACCCTAATCTGCACATGGGTTGCCAGGTGACATAAGGAACATACACACCTATTCAGTAGCATATGTACTGTATGTACTATATTTGTTTCTTAGATTTATAGTGATGCTTTTTTAGCATCATACTCAGTTCCAAAAAAAAACCTCCGACATCTACACTTCATGGAGTACATTTTTTGTACCGAATTAACCGAAATAAAGTTAAAAAAAGCCCAAAAAAGTAACAAACCCGGAAAAAAACACAAATCCGTGCGTGAACGGAACGCATGCGCGCGTGCATGCGTCCCCTTCGGTTCTAAAATGCCCTCTGCGTCCTTGGTTTTGGCCAGTATGGGGAAGGTACTGGGCTATTTAAATCTGCCTATACAGTGAATCCCTTACCCAGCAACAAAATCTCAATCCTTTTCCGAGTCAAGTATGGGAGTTACCGTTGAGTCCCTCCGTTGAACCTCTATCTGTCTTAATCTATAGGATAAAACCCCCTACTGTGACCTTTTGCCCCAAAGTTTTCCGTAGCTTAATTTCAGGTACAAAAGAAAAATTCTGATCAGTGCTTATGCGGCTATAGAACCTACAGGGAATGAACTTCAACTTGAAAAGGGAAACATTTAAATTCACGATACATCTCAATCTAAGCGCCAGAGGACTTATTTCAATCTCAATCACTTGTGAACCCAAAAGCTAAACTCAGATGAGAGAACTTTTTTCCCGGTCAGACAGATGGCAATGTGAACTTAAGAAGTAAATCCGAGCTGATCGACATGGCTTCAAACAAGATAAAGAGATAAACCAAGAGGATGAGACAAACGGAAACAACCCAAGTGGATATAACGATATCTTGGGTTGGAGAATATACACTGCATGGGCTGATCATCTATGAGAAGCAGAAGGAGAGCTGATCCTGAAGGAAAACGGCATCTCCCTGACCATCCGGCCAGGGAGATAAGGAGATACACCGGCCATTGTCACTTGCATGTCATGTGCAGTAATGTTTAACTCATTAAGACCGGCGGGAACGCATCTGTGTCATTTTAGATTTCTTTGGGCTATTCAAAAATAGCAGATCTACAAGCTCATAGCGCGGCACCGCGCTATGAGCTTGTAGATCTGCTATTTTTGAAAAATCTTGAAAATGTGTGCAAATCTTCGAATACATATTTTTTTAAAGCAAATATTTTAACTCAAATATTTGATTCTGGGGATTCTACAAATGTCTTCTAAATCCTAACAGTTTTTGAAAAAGAAAATATGTTGCTATAATACCAGTGGTTCTCAAACTTTTTTCATGTCCCCCAAAACGATGTATTTGGCCAAATATTTTAGTAAAAAAAGAATATATATTAAAAGTTTTGCACAGATTTTCATGATATTTCAAAAATAGCAGCATAGCAGCACTATGAGCTTGTAGATCTGCTATTTTTGAATAGCCAAATAAATCTAGAATGACACAGATGCTTTCCCGGTCTTAATGGATTAATATTGGCAGAAGCACGTACAAGTCCGTCCACATTCAACGTGTACAATTATCTACCGACGTCAAAATGTTTGTTTTTCACAAGGCATGCCGATAAACCACATTGAACTGAACCGATCATCATTGAATTGAGTTCACACCGGGAGACAGATACTCCATATTCTTTGCTCGGTTGCATAGAAGAGAGGTGGGAAGATCAATGTCTCCTTGAGTTCCAAAACAGGACAGCCAGAAAGATGCTTTAGAGCATTTATCCTTAAACTTCCACTTCTCCTTAGTGACAGGTGAGTGTGCGTGTGTGTGTGTGTGTGTGTGTGTGTGTGTGTGTGTGTGTGTGTGTGCGTGCGTGTGTGCGTGTGTGCGTGTGTGCGTGTGTGTGTGTGTGTGTGTGTGTCTATTGATTGAGTCTGTAGAGCTGGGAAACAAGATATCACACAGGAGCCAGTCTCAGTTTGGATTATGTCATATCTCCTTTTCTACCCCTTCCTCTGCCTGTACCTCCATTTTTGATTCCCTTCACTCAAATGGAAAGATCCTCCTGACGGAAAGAGACGTTTCGCACTCTGCAAGCTATCTTAACGTCCGCTATGTCTCTAAGCACTGTTTTTAGAGGTCAGCAGGGACCAACAGACTTTGATGACTGTTACTTTTATTAGCATTAGTATTTTATTGATTGATGCTCTTTTCTTTTTTTTTTGCTTTAGTTTTTCTCTCCTCAATTTAGTCCAATTTCCTCCAATGTGTATTATAGTCCCTGTCACTACCAACCCCTCTACTGGTGGTCTGGGGAGGGTGTAGTCAGTGGTGTAAAGTAACTAAAGTACATTTACTCAAGTACTGTGCTTAAGTACTTACTAATTTTGAGGTATTTTCACTTTACTGGAGAATTTTCAGTACTTTTACTTCTACTCCATTACATCTCAGAGGCAACTATTGTACTATTACTCCATTACAATTATTTCAAAACTTCAGTTACTAGTTACTTTGTAGATTTTGATTATTATTACAAAACATACATTACCCACCTCAGCCCTATATACATTTCGGCCATTTGAAAATTTGAAATCTTGTGAAATGGGACATTCTGCATAATGAGTACTTTCTGCTTTTGGTACTTTCAGTATATTTACCAATACCAATACTTGTGTACTTTTTCTCAAGTGCATTTTGAATTCCGGATTTTTTCTTGCAACAGAGTATTTTTACATCACAGTATTGATACTTTTACTTTTCCACCACTGGGGTGTAGTCAACCTACTGAACCTAGACAACGCCGGGAGGGCGTTTAACACACGCAAAAGAACACACTATCCGTCCCTGTGTCCGCTCCCCGGAGCGCCCGGGCGGGCCAGAGTCACCATGGTGGAATCGAACCGCAGTCTCCAAATCATGTTGTTTTGCTTGTCTGCAATGATTAGAGTCTAATGACGGCATGCCCTCCCTGTCCGTCGATAGCAAGTTACGAGGTGTGCACTTCATGAACAAATCGTTAGCTTTCAGTGCCATTCACGGTGTCTGTTCTCTGCTGCAGCTATAGTTAACCCATTGAGACCTGGAACTGTCTCATTTTTAGATTTGAGCTAAAAAGCATTATTTTACACTTTGGGCTATTCAAAAATAGCAGATCTACAAGCTCATAGCGCGGCACCGAGTGCCGCGCTACGAGCTTGTAGATCTGCTATTTTTGAAAAATCGTGAAAATGTGTGCAAATCTTTGAATATATATATTTTTAAAGCGAACATTTTTAACTCAAATCTTTGCTTCTGGGGGTCCCTGGAACAAAATATTTTGATGGGGGTCCGCGGCCAAATACATATAATTTGGGGGGTCCTTGACATGAAAAAGATTGAGCACCACTGATATAGAAACATACGTTTTTCAGAAAACTGTTGGGATTTAGGAGACATGTAGAATCGGCTTCAGGTCTCAATGGGTTAAGCCGTGCTCACTTTATATGCCAGGGATGCTATGAATCACTAACTTCAGTGCTGTTTCCTGTCCGCTGTTTTCTGCTACATGGAGTCACACAGTGTGTGAGTTATACAGCGGTGGCACTGTAAAATGTCTGTTTCATGATGTCATGGCCGTAGTGGCATTCAGCTGTGATTGGTCTACTTCTGTGGGGACATGAAAGACTCGCTCTGTAAACATCCTGATCCTGAATAAGAGTGTCATGATCACATAATATGAGACATGAGACATACTGTACTGTAACATAAGCCACAGCAATTGGCAGTGTGGTGTAAAGCAACTAAGTACATGTACTCAAGTACTGTACTTAAGTACAATTTTGAGGTATTTGTACTTTACTGGAGTATTTCCAATTTCCAATACTTTTATTTCTACTCCACTACATCTCAGAGGCAAATTGTGTACTTTTACTCCACTACAATTATTTTACAACTTTAGTTACTAGTTACTACTTGCGGAAATAAATTATTATATTATAAAACATGAATTATTTTATGCATAGGCTATTTGAAAATAGACGATCTACAAGCTCACAACGCGTCGCGTCGCATCGCGACGCGACGCGTTGTGAGCTTGTAGATCTGCTATTTTCATACACTTTTTACATTTTAGTAGCCTACTTTTACTTTTGGTACTTTAAGTACATTTTGATACCAATACATTTGTACTTTTACACAAGTAAATTTTGAATTCCAGACTTTTATTTGAAACGGAGTATTTCTATATTGCAGTATTGATACTTAAGTAAAATTACTTTTTCCACCACTGGCAATTGGACATATCACGGGTTTTTAAAGGGTAAAAACAAAACAAAAAGTAAATTGCACATTGGAATGAAGAACTATATGAGAGGCTGCAGCGCACAAATAACATATACGAGGCTGCATTTATTCACATGACCTATTTTTTCAGTATTGGAGCGTCAGTGTGTCAGTGAAAACTTGGCCTTCATTTGTTGTGAAAGGCATACACTACGTCTTGTCTCGCAGCCAAGCCAATATTTCCTTCAGACATAATATTGATCCCATATCTCTTTGTCTGCTGCCTTGGTGTTTACAGGAGATTTAGCAGCTGATGAACTGCACCGGTAATGTCAGCACTTTGTGAGTCATAATAAGCTATGTTCAGCTATGGATATCGTTATTTTTAGGTGAAAAAAACACTGTCTCTGTCGCTCGACTGTCAACTGTTGAACACTCCTCCGTAAATGGAAAAAATATATATACATATTGAACACAAGTTATACAACATCATGATGCCCGGTGTTCACACAAGTAAAAGTATCAATACTGCAACATAGAAATACTCTGTTACAAGTAAAAGTCCAGAATTCTAAATGTACTTGAGTAAAAGTATAAAAGTATTGGCATCAAAATGTACTTAAAGGACCAAAAGTAAAAGTACTAAAATGTTTGAAAATAGCCGATCTACAAGCTCACAACGCGTCGCGTTGCGACGCGCTGTGAGCTTATAGATCTGCTATTTTCAAATAGCCTTTGTATAAAATTGGGCTGAAGTGGTTAATGTGTGTTTTATAATATAATAATAATTTATATCTGAAAAGTAACTAGTAACTAAAGTTTTCAAATAATTGTAGTGGAGTAAAAGAGTAGAAGTAAAAGTATTGGAAATTGGAAATACTAAAGTAAAGTACAAAGACCTCAACATTGTACTTAAGTACAGCACTTAAGTAAATGTACTTAATTACTTTCCACCACTGGAAATGTTGTACAAGATTTCTGCACAAGAAACAAGATTGCCGGCACTCAAAATTCGGCGCACGTTCACACATGACGCCAAACTCAAATATGTATTTTGTATATCTGAACGGGGCTACAGTATATTATTGTGTGTAATGTGTATATGTACTGTAGGCATGTCAGAGATGACATGTATTGTGTTTGCACTTGCATTCTGTGGTCCGACCCTCAACTCTCTTAATCAGTGACAAATCCCCATGGAGGAAAATGCAAACTACATAAAAGACTGCGGAGCAGATAATCATATATTGTACAGTATGTTATGGCAACAAGCATGTATAAGTTAGTAGAAAATTCCAGCAATACAAAGACAGCATCATTTAGTATGCCATATGATGCAAACGACTAGGATAACATGAAGAGAGATGTCATTTCCCCCCTGCATAGCGCAACGGATAAATAATGCATTGCCTGTGATTCCCTGCAGGTTTTAATACTGGAGGTTTCGTGGTGTTTAAAGTAATGTTGAATTAGATGCACGTCTCTCCGCTGAGTAGAATACTTAATCATAAGATCTATACACATGGAGATGGATACGATACCATTAGTTTCAGATAACTTTGATTACACAGTGAAACTATCCCCATGGTGTGAGAGGCCTATGCATTTGATTGAGTCAATCAGAGGGGAGATTATGAATGAGATCAGCGAGTATTTGTGTATATTGCATGCCTATTCATACTGTAGTATGAGCATTAACGGTCAAATGTATACAGTGGTGGAAAAAGTAATCAAATGTTTTACTTAAGTAAAAGTATCAATACAGCAATGTAGAAGTACTCTGTTACAAGTAAAAGTCCGGAATAAAAAATATACTTGAGTAAAACTACAAAAGCATTGGCATCAAAATGTACTTAAAGGACCAAAAGTAAAAGTACTAAAATGTTTGAAAATAGCAGATATACAAGCTCACAACGCATCGCGATTATGAGCTTGTAGATCGGCTGTTTTTAAATAGCCTAGGTATAAAATAGGGCTAAAGTGGTTCATTTATGTTTTATAATAATATTTTATATCTGCAAAGTAACTAGTAACTAAAGTTTTCAAATAATTGTAGTGGAGTAAAAGTACAATATTTGCCTCTGAGATGTGTGTGTGTGTGTGTGTGTGTGTGTGTGTGTGTGTATATATATATATATATATATATATATATATATATATATATATATATATATATATATATATATATATATATATATATATATATGAGGAGATCAAAAGAATAGATTAAAAGAGGACCTGGTGTAAAATATTGAAAGACAAAGAGAACACATAGAGTCATTGAGAGAAGAATAGAAGGTAGGGGTGGAGGGCAAAGGCGAGACTTGTTCATTTTAAATATCCCTTTTCTTCAAAGGTGAAACCTTCAGGGCCTTTCCTTCCATCACCTCAGTCTCTCCTTGTCTCTTCCTTCCTGACAGCACAAGAACAAAGAGATAGATTTTTTTCCTTTTCTTTTTTCAACCATACTCCCTTTCCTCTATTTCAATCAAGGAGTTCTTCCTTTTTCTTTCTTTTTTTTTTGTAATAAAGAAATATTCGTGAATATTAGAATGCACATGAAGCCATGTTAATAATATGAGGGAGATACTTTCTACTCATCTGTGGCAATAATTAAGTCCCTGGGGTTGGAGGTTGAAGAACGAGTGTGTGTGTGAGTGTGAGTGAGAGAGACTGTCGGTACACTGTACTGTACTGTACTGTACGCACAATCTCAGCAGAGCAGTGTCAGTTTGTCCAAAGTATTTTAATGAGTTTTTCCCCTGCGCCCTTCATCTTGCTTAACCCATTAAGACCGGGAACGCATCTCTGTCATTTTAAGATTTATTTGGCTATTCTAAAAATAGCAGATATACAAGCTATACGAGCTTGTAGATCTGCTTTTTTTTTTTTTTATCGTCATTTTTTTTGCAAAGCGTTGAATATATGTACTTTTAACGCGAACATTTGTCACTAACATTTTTGCTTCTTGGGGTCCCTGGAACAACATATTTTGAGATGGGGGTCTGCGGCCAAATACATATAATTTTGAGGGTCTGTGACATGAAAAAAAAAAAGAACCACCGATTATAGCATTATACATTTTTTCTAAAAACTGTTAGGATTTAGAAGATTTGTAGAATCCTCCAAAAGCAAAGATTTGAGTTAAAAAAAATTCGCTTAAAAAAATATATATATTCAAAGATTTGCAAAAAAAAATCAAGATTTTTCAAAAATAGCAGATCTACAAGCTCATAGCGGCACTCGGTGCCGCGCTATGAGCTTGTATATCTGCTATTTTTGAATAGCCCAAAGAAATCTTAAAATGACACACAGATGCGTTCCCGGTCTTAAAGGGTTAAATCCTAATCCTCCCTTCACTGCGTATCACTGCGAGATATATTTCCTGATGGCACCATGTATGCGGCGTTAATTTTACAAACGCTGCTCAAATTTCCGTCGCGAGGGCACCTGCAAATTAAGGGGAATCAATTATGTGCCTGCAGAGCCTCAGAGCCCTGGCTGTGTACAGGGACGAGACTTTTAAGTTAATTGCTACTTCTTTACAGTCTCCGGTACTCGTAAAAAGGTGCATAAGGTTATTAACAAGCAAGCAACAGTTTTCTTTAGCGTTTGACACAGATACACCGAAAATGCATAAGCACAGCATGGCTCAGATTCACGGAGGGTTGCTTATGACTGTGCGCTACATACCCAAAATGATGACAAACCTAGCCATGCATAGGTAATCCTCTCTAAATTGGGTTTTGGCAGAATTTTAATTTGGCACATATATTAATTACTTGTGGGCTTTATTATGCAGAATGAGACACGGTTACAACAACAATGTCACTTTGTTGAAGTTCGTGGAGCAATTAAAATGGTGCTGCGACGGTGGATGCTATAAGTTGTGCATTTTGTCATGTACTGTAGCTGGCAAGTGAGTTGGAAATTTCAGACAGTGTCAGATTATTATTATCATTTTACACAGTTTTGACTTATTCACGAAAGTAACAATAATACATGGAAATGGTAAAGCGAAAAAAATACTACAGTATGTTGAAGAAGTTACGTCTCTCTCTCTCTCTGTGTGTGTGTGTGTGTGTGTGTGTGTGTGTGTGTGTGTGTGTGTGTGTGTGTGTGTGTGTGTGTGTGTGTGTGTGTGTGTGTGTGTGTGTGTGTGTATACATATACAGGACAAGTTAATTCTTTCCATGGGAAAGTTGAGAATGTAGTTGTTGTGCCAGTGAGGTAAGAAACCCTAGGGGGGCTTATGCTAGATTATGCTAGAACCTCACCATTTGCATTACGTATAATTTAAGTTATTTAATATTAGAATTAAACAAAATGAACAAAAAAACGATTATTATATTTTTTTTAAATGTATTGGACAAAGCAAAGACACGATGCTACTATATAGTCATGTGCACTTAATAAAGATGATGAGGTTTAGAAAATGCATCTAGTTATCCACTCTATATATTACATTTACATATTAGGCTTATTTTGTAGGTAGTGCTGCCAGCGCACGCATGTGTGTGTGCGTGCGTGCGTGCGTGCGTGCGTGCGTGCGTGCGTGCGTGCGTGCGTGCGTGTGTGTGTGAGTCATGTCTGCGTTTCCATATGGGGAGGAGGACAGAAATCGTAGTGAAAATAAAAGAGATGTTATTCAGCTATTTACATATCACAGGTGATAGCTATGCTATGGTACTCACCACCGTATTCTGTATCATACGGTTGGGTGGTTCTCTCTTGCAGAGAGCCGTGAGTTACGTTGGCATCTGTTTTTATATGAAGCCATAATTGGAGATTGTCCAAATTGCATCTCTTCATTATTGGTATTGGACCTCTGGACCTCATGGTGCATCATCAAATAATTGGCTCACACTTAAAGTGCCTGGAGTTTGTACTGAACTCTGCCTTTGACTTCTGTGCCCCCTGCCTCATGGAATACGCTGAAGGATACACTGAAATTAGATTCATAGTGTACTGTAACATGGGTCGGTTTAGAGCCTTGGTGACCAAACAGGTCACCACGATGTAATTGTTTATAGATTTTTCTCAAATTGTTTTTAGTTTTATATTTGTAATTATTATCAACACACTGTGATGCTGATTACTACTCCACGGCACTGTAAATGAGTTTACTCAGTGTAATTTTGAGAATGGAATGAAAGTTAAATGAATGCATTTGTGTGCATGAGACGCTTTTATTAGATCACTAGCAAAGTACCTGCATTGCCCGGGTTAAATGGGCACACAGAAATATTTGTGTGTTCAGGGCTATGTTTTATGAGGTTAAGCGGCCGCTTCGGATTCCATTCGGGGCGGACGATGTGGCTGCACAGTTCTATTCAATAAACAGCCCGGTCGTTCGATATTTGCGTTCCATTTTATGGTGAGAGGAGGAATTATAGCGCCCATTGCCACCTCTGTGAGAGAGACTATTGATAATCACTGGCGACATTCTCGAGCGGTTTAAATGCCCCGGCAATAACTTTTCACATACTTTCCAAAGTGAAAGTGACACGGCAGCAAAGGAGAGAGGTTATTGTTTGGTTGAAAACAAACATGACTTAATGTGAAAAGTCCCTGGGACAACACTGAGGCTCTCTACGGCATTGGTTCTAAAAGTGGGGTCCGGGGACCCCCAGGGGTCCTTGAGAGAGTTCCAGGGGGTCCCCAGCCAAATTAATAGTTAGAAACCAAATTGACCCTTGTGTCTGTAACTCTGAGAGTGTACAAATGGAACCAAATGGACCCTGACGGGTCCATTTGGTTCCATTTGTACTCACTCTCAGAGTTATATTATCATTGATTTTAGGATATAAATTGGGGTCCCCGAGATAGAAATGTAATTAAATGGGGGTCCGTATTTTAATGCATGTCAAACTGGGGCTCCTTGAAATTAAAATGGTTATGAATCACTGCTAGAGCCGTAAAAATCTTCTCTTATGGGCGTCCCTGAGGCATAACTTTTCAAATGGGCGTCTGCGACTAATTAGTGTCAATTTGGGGGTCCTTGACATGAAAAAGTTTGAGAACCACTGCTCTATGGAAAGGGACAGAGCAGGCTAACTGCAGCAGGCTACTGAAGATGTTCTACTACTAGTCCGGGGGCCAGGCCATATTTTGGTACCACCTAAGTGACCGTAAAGTTTTTGTATTTTTGTCTTCCTACATGTCTCTAGTTTATATTTTGGTATGATAACCCTTCCAATCTTGTAGCTTAACACATCCACCGCCAAGGGCTAAGGAGACACAAAGTAGAATCTTTGTGTCTCCTACCGGAAATACACCCGGGCATCAAATTATTGCGACAAAAAACAAAATATATCCATGTATTCAAGGCTTCATGGGGTGTGCAATTGATAGAAATACATATTTTTTTGGGTGAACTCCTCCTTTAAGTTTCCCAGGGGGACTCTCTACCCATTCAGCTATGACCACCCTAGACCGAAGGAGGGTCAACTTTTACAAGCTTATGGAAAGCAGTCTTTTTGCAAACACCAAAAATCTGAGAAGTTATCAATTGCACACCCCATGAAGCCTTGAATACATGGATATATTTTGTTTTTTGTCGCAATCATTTGATGCCCGGGTGTATTTCCGGTAGGAGACACAAAGATTCTACTTTGCTACAAGATTGGAAGGGTTATCATACCAAAATATAAACTAGAGACATGTAGGAAGACAAAAATACAAAAACTTTACGGTCACCTTAGGTGGTACCAATTTGTGAAAATATCAGTGTTGGCCCCTGGACTATACCAGTCTGTGGTATAGTGGGCAAAGTGTTCTTTGCTGTGGTATACGCTGGGGAGGCAGCATATAAACACAAGGCTGAGGAGCTACACAACAAGCTCAACATGCTTGTGAAAGAAAGGCCAGCACTATTGTTGGTCTAGAGATGGACAGTCTGGAGGCAGTGGCTGAGAGAAGGACGAGGAACAAAAGCAAGAACATCCTGTAAAATCCCTCCCGTCCTTTCTATGAACAGCTGTGGCAGAGGGCAGCGTAACACAGCAACAGTATAGTTGTGGTGAGCTACAAGATGTACGTTTTGTTTCTACGATTTTTGAAAAGTTTTGAAAAATGGTAGCCTATAATTATATTACATACAGTGGTGTAAAGTAACTAAGTACATTTACTCAAGTACTGTACTTAAGTACAATTTTGAGGTATTTGTACTTTACTTGAGTATTCCATTTTCCAATAATTTTGCTTCTACGCCATTACGGTAAATATTGTACTTTTACTCCACTACAATTATTTGAAAACTAGTTACTAGTTACTTATATAAATATATATACTTAGATATATACATTATTACATTAAAAAACATACATTAACCACTTTAGTCCTATTTTATACCTAGGGTATTTGAAAATAGCCGATCTACAAGCTCACAACGCGTCGCATCGCATCGGGTACGGTGCAGTAAATGCCCCCCCCCCGCGGTGCCCCCCCCCCCCGCAGTGGGAACCCCCCGCAGTGCATCGCTTGCTACCCCTCCGCTACGCCACTGGGCGCCCGGTTGAAAGCGGTTAAGCAGCTCATCACTATCCTACCAGCTGGCTATAGCTTATTCACTAACATGTCATGTTAAATAATTAATTAGACCTATTTATTTATGATCCCACAGGGGAAAATTTGTTTTCAGCTTCCCCCAGCTGATTACTGCCCAAGTGGTCAGACTTCAGGCGGTTATAGGGTTAAGTGTCTTGATCAGGGACACCTCGACACATTGCCGGGGGCCAGGAATCGAACGTATGGGGCCTCTCTACCCATTCAGCAATGGTTGTCCCAAAATGTTCTGTGTACTACTTTGAATGGTCTTGTATCTATCTGTCACTGACGTGCTTGGCGAGGTTTGATGTGTTTGCTCCGTCGCGCGGCACTGTTTTATGGCACCTTTTGCAGACGGGCTTCATTATGTCTCCCCTCAGCGATGTCAACATATCACTATCAGCCGGCAAAGTAGTCCCACGGGAGACGTGGAGGCATTATCTCTGACAATATATATATATATATATATATATATATATATATATATTATGACGCTGTTGTTTTGAGGCAGAGCCATTTGCTTCTCTCTCTCTCAATCAAAGCTGAGGCTAATGCTGTATCAATGGGGATGAATACACAGCTGTGGTAATCGCCAGGTTGGCTTGTGGCAGTGTTGATTTGGTCGACTACCTTTTTTCACTGACGAAAACTAAAATAAATAAAAATAAATAAAAACTAAGCTAAGACGACTGAAACTATGACTAAATATATTGACAATTTCATCAACAAATAATAACTAGACTAAAATGTTAGAGAGGGGCTAGTGGAGAAGAGATCCAGTAGAACTAAAAGACAAGTCATTTTATGTTTGGTTGCGCTCGGGTGTTGCGCTCTGAAAATAGCAGATCTACAAGCTCACAAAGCGTCGCGCTGCGACGCGTTGTGAGCTTGTAGATCGGCTATTTTCAGCATGCAACCAGTAAAATCAGTCATTACGACACCATCAAGGCACCGGCAAAATACATTTTAGTCGACTAAATCAACTGTAGGTTTAGTCGACTATAATCTTAGGATATTTAGTCGACTAAAACTAGACAAAAACTAAAACATTTCAGATGACTAACATATGACTAAATGGAATGTTATTCAAAAGACTATGACTAAAACGAAATCAAAATGTGCTGTCAAAATCAACACTGGCTTGTGGTGGACATTTTTGTTAAAACTAAATTTTTGCCACGGACATGATACACAATGAGTGGACAACTAGAAAAAGTGCTCCTCGGAGCACAGGTCTCCATCAGGTCAGGTAGGTTATTGTGGGCCAGCAATGTTCGGAATTCGCCAATCAGGATGGAATATGCATTAGACATTTTGTTCAAAACGGGCCACTCCTGCAAACTTTAGATGTCAATCTTAGCCAATCAGGATGGAATATGAAAAATCAAACTGATCCGTCTTGATCACATGACTATAGAGATCATGTGTACCGATTTGCCTGAAATTTGGATAGCATATTTAGGCTTGACATCGAAAAATGTGTTTTACATCCTGGTGGCGCTATAAAAGGCATATGTGAAAAATGCAGGGCAAAGGTTTTTCCTTGGCCTCTAGAGAGTGTGCATACAAAGTATTACACAGATCGGTGCAGTTATAGGTAAAAACACGAATCGGCCTGTTATAGCGCCACCATGAGGCTATTTTGAAAGATTTCAAGTGGCATTTCTTCCTCAACCTAATGGGAATGTGTGTGCAAAATTCCACGGAAATTGCATGCTGTGTTCATGATTTGAGGCATTTTGTTGAAAATGGAGCACGCCTGCAAACTTTGGAAGCCTCTTTTAGCCAATCAGGATGGAATGTGAAAAATCTGAAAGACCTGTTTAGTTTAATGACTATAGAGATACTGTGTACCGTTTTGTGGGATTTTTGGATTACTGTCAAAAAGGAGTACTGTCAAAAAATGAGTTTTGCACAAATCGGCCTCCTGGTGGCGCTATAAAAGGCCCATGTGAAAACTTTGGGGCAGAGGTTCTGAATTGGCATCCAGGGAGTGTGTGTGCACAGTTTCGCTGCGATGAAGCCAACGGTGCCGGAGATTAGCTGTACACAAACAGAATGACGGACACACACACACACACACACACACACATACACACACACACACACACGGACGGACTGACGGACAGGGGGCAAAACATACTCTCTCGCCATGCCTTTCGGCCTGGCGGAGACAATAATATCACCAGAAACCCATAAAGAGCTAGCCCTGAAGGACCATAATATGTCTGTAGCTCTGAGTGTGTACAAATGGAACCAAATGGACCCGTGAGGTCCATTTGGTTCCATTTGTACACACTCAGAGTTAAGGGGGTCCTTTGAGAACCACTACCAGTGGGCTCCCTAATGTGCCATAGCCATACATAGTGCCATAGTGAATCTGTGTCATACATATTTTTAAGAAAACCTGGAGGCTGACATTCAGTAATTGGGTCTTATGATCAAAATAAGAACATTATAATGTTGTGTAACAAACAAAATGGAAAATTTGACAAGTCTTTGCCACGGACAAACGTGTACGGACACATTGATGACCCCTGATACACAGGCATGTGTCCTCTGACCGTAAACCATACAAGCGCCTGACTTGGCTACAAGTACTGCCACTTAGCAGAGGTTTAGAAGAAGATAATAAAACGTATACTGGAGACACTACACTTACAACAAGCACCGACCATTGGGAAATTCTATACCGCATTTATCCAAAGCTCTTTCAGTGTGCATTACATTCACCCATTCACACACACATTCACACACGGACGGCATAGAGGCACCCATAAGGCACAAAACTGCTCATCGGGAACAGTTAAGTGTTCAGTGTCTTGCTCAAGGACACTTCAACACAAAGCTATAGGAGGATTTCGATTCCTGGACAGCTGCTCGACCTCCCGACCCGTTGCTACCACCTGAGCCAAGAAAACGAAAAAGTGCTATTATTTTCATTTTATAGCAGAATATTTCTGTGTTGCAATTTTGCCTATTATATGATATCCACTATATGATATATGATAACCTGCCATGACCTTCCCCGATCATAACACAGCGCTATGCAAATGTGAAGCCCTGTGTGTGTGTGTGTGTGTGTGTGTGTGTGTGTGTGTGTGTGTGTGTGTGTGTGTGTGTGTGTGTGTGTGTGTGTGTGTGTGTGTGTGTGTGTGTGTGTGTATGGGTACGTGCGTGCGTGCGTGTGGTGTGTGTGTGTGTGTGTGTGTGTGTGTGTGTGTGTGTGTGTGTGCGCGCGTGCGTAAAATATACTCATAGACACACAGACATCTATATCTTCATTACTTCTGTCAAAGACTTAGACAATTTGCATGCATAGCACCTTACCATGGAAGCCCCATGGAGCAGTGAGGTTTGTTTGTTACAGGGAAATCAACAACAACCACAACTGGTTAGCACCACACGACTCTCTGCGGTGGCTGTGTGGCAGGCACAAATCATATCATGTGGTTCAAAGCTAAGTGGGTGGCTGAC
>NC_139939.1:31269218-31271718 GCF_963454915.1 Gymnoscopelus microlampas
AGGCCATCTCTTTGGGAAACGCGTCATTTATTTCAAGATTTCCTTTAAAATAGCGACGTGAAGCTTGTGGATCTGCTATTTTCAAATAGCCGATGTAGGTTTAATGTGGTTCAACTGATTTTGATGCGGGGGGACCCTCTGGAAGCCTTTCAAAGACCCCATGGGGCCCCCAGACCACACTTTGAGAACCACTGGAATACACACACTCTACCACAGGGGTCTTCAACGTTTTCAGGCCAAGGACCCCCTAGCTGAGAGAGAGATGAAGCAGGGACCCCCTACTCTATATTGTATAAAATTGTGCTTAAGATTAAAACAATGTACTTAATCTGCTATTTTTTCCCTCTACACCTATACCTCTTTGCAAAAAAATAGCCGATCTACAAGCTCTCAACACCTCGCAGCGCGAGCTTGTAGATCGGCTATTTTCGGCTAATGTTCCCCTCAGAAAAGGAATTCTAGGGTTCAAGCGGTTAATGTAAAAAAAACTAAATCCTATCACACAACGATTTGGCGGACCCCCTATAGTAGCTCTGAGGACCCCCTAGGGGTCCCGGACCCCCTGTTGAAGACCCCTGCTCTAGCAGGTAGCAGCTGGGCGTAGCGGCACCAGTTGAGCTGTTATTGGTCCAGTGTTCTCACTTACTTCAGTGCACGCATACCTTACAAAAACAATCTATCATTTGAGCGGGGATAATGACTTAGTAGCCTAATAGGTCACACAGCCTCGGAGAAAGTTAAAGTTATACAAGAGAGAGAGAGAGAGAGACCTTTCACTTTTCCTCCAGTGTACAGAGGAGCTGCTCATAATGCGTATGGGCCCGTCGGTCATGCCCACACAGAGCGAGAGAGACAGAGAGAGATAATTGTGTTTACTAACCTCAATTCTAACGTAAAATGTCTAGGGTGAGCATTTTAAATAGCCAACCTCATCAGCATGAAATAAGCTTTTGTCACATTTCCAACAACATCAATTATAGCAGAAACGTCAAATGAAAGTAAAATCAAAGCACATTGAAAAACAACTCCCGTTGAACCAAAGCGCTGTACAGAACAATATAAACAGCAAGACATATAGAAAAGTCAGTAATAAAATAGGGGTTATATGGTAATAACGGGGGTAATATGGTTCTGTTTCCTAGTACTAGTCGGGAGCCTGGCCGGCCCGGTTTTGGACCAGTTGGAGACGAGGCAGAAACAAATTCCTGTGTAAAGAGATTTGCAATAGTCTAACGCAGGGTCAAGGACCCCTAAATTGGTATACATTTGGCTGCGGACGCCCATCTGAAAATGTTTTGTGCCATGGACCCCCAAAAGCAAAGATTTGAGTTAGAAAAAAATCAAGATTTTTCATAAATAGCAGATCTACAAGCTCATAGCGCAGAACTCGGTGCCGCACTATGAGCTTGTATATCTGCTATTTTTGAATAGCCAAAGCTTAGTGGTGAAAATGATTGTGACTATGTTAACTAATTTCGCCGGGGACTCCCTGGTACCGCCCCAAGGACCACTGGTGGTCCCCGGACCACTGGTTGAGAACCACTGGTCTAACGGGATGATGAGGGCCATGACTATCTCAAGGTTGAGGACAGTTATTGTCATAACTATCATATGAGCTACATTTTTCAAAGTTGAATACATTGTGACTTCAATGATATCTGTAACATAACATGCACAACATTCATAAAAGATTATTAAAACATACACATTATGTTCCAAATTCCTGAGAACCGAAGAAGTCCCTTTGTGTGGAGGAGATTCTCACCAGGTTGTGCATCTCAAATGGAGGTTTAAATCAGGGCTATGCATGCCAATGTGCTCTGTTTCACTGAGAGTGGGTGAAGGTTTATCAGATAAGAGTAATAAACCCCCAAACATGGAGATTGTCTTGTCTCGGTAGAGTCAAAGAATGACTGAAGTTCAACTCTAAAAGGTTGAAGAGGACACGTCTAGAGTGATGAGATTCTTACGTTAAGCTACACCAGGATATCTGGTTAATTGTCTGGTAGTGAGTGAGAAAATGAGAGCCACGTAAAGTAGCTAAGTACATTTACTCAAGTACTGTACTTAAGTACAATTTGAGGTATTTTTTACTTTACTGGAGCATTTCCAATTTGAAATACTTTTACTTCTACTCCACTACATCTCAGAGGCAAATATTGTACTTTTACTCCACTACAATTATTTGAAAACTTACTAGTTACATTTCAGATATAAATTATGATATCATGAAACATACAGTACATTAACAACTTTAGCCCTATTTTATACATAGGATATTTGAAAATAGCCGATCTACAAGCATACAACGCGTTGCGTTGTGAGCTTGTAGATCTGCTATTTTCAAACATTTTAGTACTTTTACTTTCGGTACTTTAAGTACGTTTTGATGCCAATACTTTTGTACTTTTACTCAAGTAAATTTTGAATTCTGGACTTTTACTTGTAACGGAGTACTTCTACATTGCAGTATTGATACTTTTCCTTAAATAAAACAATT
>NC_139939.1:31281718-31409218 GCF_963454915.1 Gymnoscopelus microlampas
AAGCTCACAACGCGTCGTATCGCGACGCGTTGTGAGCTTGTAGATCGGCTATTTTCAAATAGCCTTGGTATAAAATAGAGCTAAAGTGGTTAATGTATATTTTTCCCACGTGGGGCGCTCTAACGAAACTTTGGGATCATCCAAGGAGTCTCTGAGAAGGAGAGGCCGGATGTGGATCCATGTAAAAAAAATCCTTCCGGTCGGCCGCTCCAATGTTAACTCCTTGACTAAAAATTTAATATCTCCATTTCTTTTAAACGTGGTGGAAGTGAGCCGTTTTCCATCGCCGATCCCTCTGCAATGGAGGATCGCGTTAGAAATATTATTGTTCCTGGCGTTAGTCGGGACCCTCCGCCGTCTCGCACGCACACTTTGTTTACATGCGCGTCCTCGACGGGGCTTCTACAGCACGAAACATACAGTATCAACGTAAGTGGATGGAAGATATGCTGGCACTAGATGTATCCTATTTCAATAAACCTCTGGCACACAATGTGTTAAAAACATTTTCAAATAGTACAACTAGCCGATCTACATGGACACGTTGTGAGCTTGTATATTGGCTATTTGAACAGGGATAATGGGGTACTGGCGAAAATAGGGCCCACAGAGTGCTCCACACAGAGGGTAACAGTATGCACATGGCAGCATTTATATATTCACTTACATAATTATCCATTATTCTGGCCAGGGGGGCGTCAGGCCAATTGCAGAGATCTGTCCATGTGAGGCTAGTGAGCCTTGTTAATGAGCCATGTTTGTGTCGCGGCGGGAAGAACTGTTGTTTTTGGGAAATCGATAAATGCTGTTTGAACTTCTTCACCAGCTGCACAAGGAACATTCTCTGCTCGCCGGGCCTCTTGGCGATAGAGGTGATGTTCTCCTCCCACCTGAGGTCCTGTGAGGTTGTTACCAGGAATTTGAATGACTCTGCAGTGTTATCCGGGGGGTCACATTTAACAAGGGATCTATAACGTTGATGGGGGGCTCGAGAGTGGCCAGTAATGTAGAGTGGCACAAGATAGAGGTGTGTCCCAGAGAACACGCGAAACACAGGCCTTCCTGGTTGTGGATTTATTTACGGCAATATCAAATTTAATTTGGCAATATTTAGACAAATATTATTTATTACACAGGTGGTGAGACAGGAAACGAAAATACATCGTCTTCGTCTCCACAGAATCAACTGGAAGCCAACTAAAACCTCGCTGCACTGGCTCTTAATGAGCATCAGCTGCTACCCTGGCCCTAAACAAGGAACAGCTGCAATGAAGAAATCAATCAACTGTAAATGAAAAAAAGAAAGGGAATTTGTTTTCTCTTTTTTAATTCACTACACAAAAAAAATGGGGTCTTTTCTAACGGGGTCGGTGAGGAATTGTAACACTATCTTTACATTTGTTAGTTAGAGTATTAAGCTCTAACGCAGGTCTGCCTGCACCAGGAAGCCAGGTGGCCAAACTCCCATTATGTAGGCATACTCATACCCACTGACGATTAGACCAATGAGGGTTGTGCTGTCAACAAACTTCAGGAGCTTAACTGATTGGTGTCTGGAGGTGATGCGGATCTACAGTGCTGGTGGACCAAGTGGTCGAGATATGATTAGTCAGCCGCACACGCTACTTCCTCCCTATTAAGAACTCATTGATCCACTTGCTTGTGAAGTCAGGCATGCTCAGCCGGGTGAGCTTGTTGTCATGGAGCAGATCTAGGATGAGGGTGTTGATGGTGGAGCAGGCTACAAACAGGGTTGTAATATAAGTGAATTCAGACGGGGAATAAAATGGTTTCAACTTCAACTTTGAAGTTCCGTTGAAGCCGTTTTATACACTTGCAGTCAATTGAAAAAGATTCCAGATCGTGGGCGCATGTTTGCAGCAATTTTAAAGCATTATTGCACAAACATTAATTAGTGAAGAAACAAATCCAACCGCCTTTTGTTATGTGGCAGCGTTTCGGACCATGCATAAAAGCAAAACATGCACAAAAAGCCATGCACAAAAGTGTGCATTAACACACCATGGACTGACTGTCATCCACGGCGTCTTGATCGATGGCTGAAAGGGAGAAGGAAGGAGATGGGAGGGAGGAAAGAATAAGACACTGAGATTAATCTCAGGAATGAGTGAGTGACTGAATGAGAAAGTGAGTGAATATCTGTCTTACTGACTGTTGTGTGAAAATAGGACATTAGCGGCTGTGAGCTACCATGTTATTCGGTGTTTACTACATTAACACACTTGTTACGTGGCTGCATGGGGTTGTTGGCTGACTTAATGAACTATGGAACGGATGAACGATCGGAGGCAGCAATGAGATGCATGCATGGGTGTGTGTGTGTGTGTGTGTGTGTGTGTGTGTGTGTGTGTGTGTGTGTGTGTGTGTGTGTGTGTGTGTGTGTGTGTGTGTGTGTGTGTGTGTGTGTGTGTGTGTGTGTGTGTGTGTGTGTGCGTGTGTGTGCGTGCGTGTATGAGCCAGCAATCCCAACAAGCCGTGGGCATCACATTATTTCACACTTATCAATCATAAGGCCAACAAGAATTCAAGAATTTGAACCAACTGTCCATAAGAGTAGAAAAACAGGAGGAAATTGGAATGTACAACCCTTATCAGCCACTATATCATATTAACAGTGCTAGGAGGGTAATGACATTTACATAGACAGGATGACCGTGATGTCAGCAAACAACACAAACACACAAAGTTTCAATTCACACTGTTTGTGGAGAGAAACAAAAACAATACAAGGCGTGAAAAACACAGGTGTGATACATGTTGTAGAAAGAGGATGAGAGAGAGTAAATATAGCTTTGCAAGAATGTGTGTGTGTGTGTGCGCGCGTGTGAGCATGTGCACGCGTGTGAGTGCATGTACTACTATACTCTATGTCTGTGTCTTTCAGTACATATGCTATTTATGACTACCCGGGTTAAATTGGGAGCCCATGAATCCACTTACGGCAGCCGTTAGACAAGAGTGCTTTGTTGCACTTTGAAGCTCACACCCAGTGAATAATTCAAATTCCACATCTACCTTATTGTCACATCACAGGTTTACAGGTGTAAATAAGTGAAAATTCACACGCTACAACCTGGTAGAAAATAAGAAATTAAATAAAAAGTAAATTCACACACACCACACCCTTGCGTCTGCAGCTACCTCATTCATTCATGAGTGTGACTCCAATTGCCCAATTTAGCCTCCTTCCATATACCTTCAACATAATGTCGTTATACATTAAGTAAACGTGTTATCACCAGTGAGGGAAGGAGAACAGGTTTTTATTTTAAAAATACTACAATGTACATCATATATGGTGGAAAAAGTACTATGCTCACATTCTTTACTTAAGTAAAAGTATTGATACTATAATGTAGAAATATTCTGTTACAAGTACAAGTCCCGTATTCCATTTTTATTTGAGTACAAGTACCAAAGTACTAGTATCAAAATGTACTTAAAGTACAAAAGTAAAAGTATGCACTATGCAGAATGTCCCATTTCACAAGTTTTCAAATATATATATTGTATAGAAATCTTTTAAAAATAGCAGATCTTGCGACACATTGTGAGCTTGTAGATCAAATGGCCGAAATGTATATAGGGCTGAAGTGGTTGATGTAATATGTCATTTGATTATAATAATCAAAATCTACAAAGTAACTAGTGACTAAAGTTTTCAAATAATTGTTTTGGAGTAAAAGTACAATATTTGCCTCTGAGATGTATTGGAGTAGAAGTAAAAGTACTGAAATTTGGAAATACTCCAGTAAAGTAAAAAATACCTGAAAATTACAAAAGTACAGTACTTTAGTAAATGTTAGTTTAAACTTAGTTACTTTACACCTCTGTACATATCTGCTGCTTATTTATGCTATGTGTATTTGTAGATGTGTGATTGTTTGTCCTCCTCCCCCCCCCCCCCTTCTTTCTTTCATGGAAAATAATGAAAAGATGTCATTTTCACAGCAATGCATTTCGCCCACTGATTTACACCTGCAACACCTGTGATGTGACAATAACACTGGTTCTGATTAACAAGTCCTGTATTCAAAATTGTTCTTGTAATTACAAAAGTATTGGCATCCAAATGTACTTACAGTACCAAACATAAAAGTACTCATGCATAATGGTCCATTTCATATCCTACATATAATTAACCAAACCTCTGTGGACAGGATCTGTCTGTTCAGAATCTCTCTGTCCTGCCCGGTTCTACTCAATGGCTGGAGCAATTGATCTGAATTTGCACACGTCCATTGTCCATTAACATATTCACCAAATAACGTCGCCCGTTATTAACTTTCCCAAAATGCAAGCTGTTTATTAGCGCATTTCGATTCGGAGTTTGGGCTATGGGAGCCGTCGCCATGGTAATAGCGTCCAAACCTATGGGATGAATGGTCAAACTGCGCATGGCCACTGTTAAACAGAAAACGCTGCAAAGATCCCGTGTCCACACACACTGTGTTTTACGACAGGGAGGGCGCTTTGGATATCATCTTCATGCCACAAGCACGCAGATTCACACACTCAATGTTCTAATCCAGGTGTGACGGGTTCGACTGTGGGTCTGTGTGTTCGTGTGTGTGTTCGCTGTGGGTTTGCGCCGCTTCGTGCGTGCGTGCATGTGTGTGTGTGTGTGTTGGAACTGTTTATGAGCGGGTGTGTGTTCGCTGTCGCTACACGACGCGGTGACGGGGCACACACGGGTCCGGCCGTGTGTGTGTGTGTGTTCGGTCTGGGTTCGCGACTGTTTTAGGTACAGTACCACGTGCAAAGTCACTTTCCATCCCTGATATACTGTCTGTGCACAGCGCATAACCCAAATTGCACGTACTTTGGGTGCTCATCTCCCTGGACGGGTATGGGCTAGTTCATATAATTGGACTGTAATTATCAATGTGCTTTCACTTTAATATTGCAGCTGGTAAATGAGGGGATGATTTTAATTACTTTATGTGCTGCTGGGAACCTTAACCGATAATAATAATAATAATAATATATCATAATGTATCAGTTAATGTATGCTTTGTATTAATAATCTAAATCTGCAAAGTATCTAGTTACTAAAGTTCAAATAATTGCAGTGGAGTAAAAAGTACAATATGCTCTCTGCTATGTGGTGAAGAGGACTTGTACATACAGTACTTGAGTAAATGTACTTAGTTACTATTCACCAATAGGGCTTAAGTGCTTAATGGTTTTCAGCATCCAAACAGGCAAAGGGTTGAGGACATGTATTCACAGACTCTCTCTCTCTCTCTCTCTCTCTCTCTCCCCCCCCAACTGTCCCCTCGGGCTATAGGATCTAAAATCCTGCATGCACTTGCACTGTATTGCGGGGGGGATATATGTGCCTCGTATTTCAAGTATGTAAACATGTTTGATTGATGAAGGGCCACATAGTTTACAGAGAGGACCCCTCCCCCATCCCACGACCTTGTCAGCAGTCTGATGCAATAGTTTTGATTGATTGATTGAATACTTTATTGGTCAGAAATGTAAACAGCGCGTGCTACAGTCAGACATTAAGGCTAAAGGGATAACACAAAAAAGTCCTGGGGACTTGTTTCCATTGTGGTTCCAATAATGTATTCTATTCATCAACATAGCATAACAAAATAACACAATAACAAAGACAAAACACTATACAAAAGAGAAAGAGGAGAAAATGGTGGCAGTGGATGACACCGCCTTTCTATGGGAATTTGCATTTTCCTCCCCTTGTGGTCTCCTGATTTTTAAGGCCAGTTTTGAAAGAAGCCAGTGATTCATATCTTTTAATGGATGGTGTCAGGGCATTCCATGTTTTAGTAGTAGTAGTAGTAGTAGTAGTAGAATGAGGATGTTCCCATGTTTGTTCTATATTTGGGTAGTTCCAGATCGTTGGCTGTGGGTGTCACTCACTTTGGAGAAGTACATAGTCAGGTATGAGGGTATTGAGCAGTGTTGTAAAGTAGCTAAATACATTTACTCAAGTACTGTACTTGAGTAAACTCTTGAGGATTTTTTACTTTACCGGAGTATTTCCCATGTTCTATACTTTTACTTCTACTCCACTACATCTCAGGTGCAAATATTGTACTTTTATTCCACTACAATTACTTGAAAACTTTAGTGACTAGTTACTTTGCAGTTATAAATGATTATATTATAAAACACACAACACACACATGTTATACATGTCAGTACTTTTTCCACCACTGGTATTGAGGGCACTGTCCCTTTGACTTAAATACCAAATCCATTTTTATGTGCTTAACCCTGTCTTCTACCCTGAGCCATCCCAGACTGTTGGAATTAGGTGGGTCATATGGGCTTTAGCAGGGACGTCACGGGCTCTCAGAAGGTGGGGGGGATGGAATTTCGGTGGACTATACCCCTTACTTTACACTTTGGCTATTCAAAAATAGCACAGAGTGCCGCGCTTTTTTTGGGCGGATTTTGTTAGTTTTTTTCGTGTTTTGGTTACTTTATTTCGGTGTTAGGGTTAGGTTATTTAATTCGTATTTTTGCCTGATTTTTTCGGGGTTTTTTTTTGTCGTACGCACAGTGAATGGCCGTGACGCCCCTGGGCTTTAGGCCGAGAAGTAGTTGAATCAATTTGTTTCGGGAGGTCTGAAGCTTAATTTTTAGTGAGACGTTGGAGTTGTAGGTGAAGAATAGATTCCGTTTTACCAAGGTGTAATGAAAGTTTGTTATCGGAAAGCCAAGTACGGAAGAACTGAAGGCTTCCTCAACTTGCTTTTTGTCCTCGCCCGAGACCAGGAGTGCTGACTCGTCAGCGAACAAGATCAAAACGCAGTTACAGCCTGCTTTCATGTCTTTTAGTTAGATTATTAAATAGATTATTAGATTGATTAGTGGAATAAAATGAAATTCACTTTTTATATATCTTTGAAAAACAGTGTTGAAAGCAGCTGCATAAGTTAATTAACAGTTTATATTAGAAGCCTAACAGGAGTATGTTTTCATTCAGTGTGACATGTTATACTCACTAGTGAGATGTTCACTACTGTGAGGTTGTAAACACTACTGTGAGATGTTCACTACTGTGAGATGTTCACTACTGTGAGATGTTCACTACTGTGAGGTTGTAAACACTACTGTGAGATGTTCACTGCCGTGAGATTATCAGGACTGTGCGATATTGTACTCATACTGTATGTTGTACTCACTACTGGGAGATGTTGCACTCACTACCAGTGGTAGAAAAAGTACTCAAATGTTTAACTTAAGTAAAAGTATCAATACTGCAATGTAGAAGTACTCTGTTACAAGTAAAAGTCCGGAATTCAAAATTTACCTCAGTAAAAGTAAAAAAGTATTGGTATCAAAATGTACTTAATGTACAGTAAAGTTGTGAGCTTGTAGATCGGCTATTTTCAAATAGCCTAGCTATGAAATAGGGCTAAAGTGGTTAATGTATGTTTTATAATGTACTGTAATACTTTATATCTTCAAAGTAACTAGTAACTAAAGTCTTCAAATAATTGTAGTGGAGTAAAAGTACAATATGTGCCTCTGAGATGTATAGTGGAGTACAAGTAAAAGTACTGAAAATTGGAAATACTCCAGTAAAGTAAAAGTTGTACAAGTACAATACTTGAGTAAATGTACTTAGTTACTTTACACCACTGCTCACTAGTGGGAGAAGGTCTGCTCACTTGTAGGTACTACTGTGTTGTACTCACTACTGCCAGATGTTGTTCTCACTACCGTGAGATGCTGTGAGATGTTGTAGTACTCACTTGCACGTACCACCGTGAGATGTTGTACTCACTACTGTAAGATGTACTCACACGCACAACGTACTGTGAGATGTTGTACTCGCTACTACTGAGAGGTGCGTTCGCTACTATGAGATGTCACATGCTCACTACTGTGAAATGTAGCGCTTGCTGTGCAGTGGACATGAGATTAGAGTGGAGCACCCAGTTGAAATGTCAAGTTTGGCAGAGACGTGTCTGAGAGGCGTTCACACTCCATGCTGTTAATCACTGTAACGCTGCACAGGAGAGTGTAGAGCGTGTCCACATGGACATTAAGTGCTCGCAGGTCTACGTTGTCCATATGAGTATGTGTACGTGTGTCAATGAGGAGACCAAGTGCTGCGTGACACCCCTCCGCCATCTCCTTCTCGGCATCGAATTTAAATGAGACATTCTCACTTCTTGCCTTTTAGCAATAACATATATTAATGAGCTGGAGGAAGATGTTGAAAGGTTACATTTTTTCTCTCTCTTTTTTTTTTACATGAATAATATTGCGAGCGTGTTGCCGGCTGAACTAGAAGGCTTCAGGTGTGAACTTGTGCATGTCTGCAGAGGTGGTACTGTATATGTGTCTAATGGTTGTGCATATAATTGAGGCACCGGAGAGGATAAAGTATGTGTGGGTGTGGGTGAAAGGGGTCAGAGTTGATCAAACAATGGTAGTTATAAGTCCATTTGGGTGGTTCAGAGTTCCAGCCGACAGTCTTTCAACCGCTCTGGAACGCTTGAAGAGGCGGCTCGCCGTTCTCCTCCAGTCAACACATTCTTTTTTTCTGTTTATCTTCGTCTCCCTCACTTTCACCTCTTTGTCTTTCTCATTTTTCTTTATTTTCAGAGTAACTCATCCCCCCCCCCACCCTCCCTGTGGTTCACACTGTCCTTATCAGAAGGTGACAGAATGCTTTGAAGGTGCAGCCTAGAGTCATTTTGAGAGTCAAGGACTATAAGCAACTCATTCCCTTCTTTTAGAGTGTTAGTCCTTAATCTTAAGTTTTTTTTTTCTTTCTCCACCTCTCATTTCTTCGTTTGCAAGCAGAGGTGGCAGTGGCAGAAAGCGATGGCATTCTCTCACGTCGTTGTCAGTTTTAAAACAAATCTTGTTATCGCCTTGTCTCAGTGTGAGAGTGCATCCCTTGGCATTTTCACGCAGAGGAGATTACGCTTTTATTAGAAGTGCACTCTCCTAATCTTAGTGATTATCATATGGTGTATAGGTAAGTGCATGTGTTTGTTTGTATGTATGTGCACAATGTTACACTAAATGATGGGTATTTATGTAGGTTGAAAGGCACAGCAGACATCAGGTTACAGGTCACACTTGCAGCAGCATACCCCACACATTATTCAAAATGCATTTATCATCACAGTTGGTGTCGGGAGAAAGCATCACATGAACAAGAGTGATGACAAATAATCACGACTTGCGATCGCAACTCCAAAACACGTTGCCCCCAGGACAGCCTCTCGACGTGTGGCCCTTTCCATCATGACACACCATCCTTATTGTGCCTTCAAGTGCATGCCATAAGTACAAGCTTCTGACTTGCTTCAAGTGCTCTGGTCAGAAATATCAGGTAACCACAGCAGCCTGATATCAAGTCATTGTTGTAAGTCTTCTCCATTTTGGCGAATTGCGCTATATAAAAATGCAGTCCATTTACCATTTATGTAAAACAGCTATCAAAATAGCCGTAATTATGCATCCCCCCACTAGGGTATGGTGGTGGTATTAGGGAACAATCTGGAGCAATTGCCAGAATGAGAGGTCACAGATGGGTAGGAGAAAGGGGAATAACACAGGAACAAAAGTAAATGGGGTGAGGAGTCTGAAGGTCAGGTGTTAACTCTTGCATTACGAGATACATACAGTACACAGTAACATCCTCACATGGATAAAGAAACATATTTTACTGTGTATGTGAGGTTTCGGAAGTAGGAAACTATCGCTTGTTGGCCTTTCTTTCTTTCTTTTTTTTAAACTACAATTTTTATCCCACGATTTTGTAACCGTTTCTTCACCCAGTGCAGGAGTGAGCAGGCCGCTTCTTATCACCTGACTGAGGGGGAGTTTCCCCAGTTGGACGTAGTGCGTGGAAGGAACGCGTTATTCCAACCAGTTCCTTTCCCCTCCATCAGGTGCCCGACAGCGCTACCGACTGTGCCACCGTGCCCCCTTGTTGGCTCTAATGACCCACCCAACATATTATCCAAAATGTATTATTCATCACAGTTGGTGTCGGGAGAAGACATCAAATGAACAAAAGTGATGACACATAATCACGACTTGCAATCGCAACTCCAAAACACGTTGCCACCAGGACATCCTTCACGTACGCGTGGCCCTTTCCATCATGACACACCATCATTATTGTGCCTTCAAGTGCATGCCATAAGTACCATATTCTGACTTGCTTCAAGTGCTCTGGTCAGAATAATGAAGTGTTACCGTCAACTGTTGACATCACTGTCTCCACCGTCGTAAAATGTAGCTCGGAAACTCAGGTATCACCGATATATCGCAAGTTCCCATTGGTAATTATGAAGTGTGTGTGTGTGTGTGTGTGGGGGGGGGGGGGGGGCGGGGGTGGGGGACGGTAAATATGGTATGTAAATATGGTAATTTGATGTTTCCAAGCAGCACTTGAACGTATTATTATTTTTCTTTTAGCTAATCCACAAATCATCGTGGCTCTCGTCTCCCACCGCCATCCAGACACTCGTGTGAGACGTGCCTAGCTAAGTGATGTTATCACTTTGTCATAAACACCCCGCCTTCCAATTAGCATCTTTATTTTCAGACGTCATTAGCAAGCCAGCGGGAGCTCTCAACATGCTGAAGTGTCACACAGCTAAGACACTGCTGTGCGTCATAGTGCATACAAGTCTGTTGTGTCAGAGTGTCATGCTTTCACAGAGGGTGTTCACTAAATTTTCATCAATTAAGAGCAAGTGGCTTTTTTTTCCTCTCCACACACCTGCGACGTGTGAAAGCATGTAGAGTAAGGATGTATGAATACGGGGCTGTGGTGGCTCCGGAGGTGTCCGTCTTGGAATCGGAAGGTCCTCGGTTTGATACCTGGCTCCTTCTGCTTGCATGTCGACAGTGTACAATATACTATTTACAATTTAGGCATTTAGCACACACTCTTAATCCAGAGCAATTCACAGTAAGCAAGGACAACACAAGGTAATACATCAAATGCATAGAAATAGTAATCTAGGGTCATAAGTAAACCATGAACCTATCATCAGTCTAACAGTAGAATATCAGAAGAAAAAGAATATCAATAGTCTGTACATTGAAACTGTACACACTATAGGATGCCAGGTCAACAATGACCTGAGATCTGTCTATACATAACAAATGACATTTTAGCCTTTGCATAACCTGCAAGGTCGTCGAGGCTAGAGCAAGTGCTATGGCAAGTGCTACGGGCTAAAATGAAGTCTGAAGAGGTGTCTTCAGATTAGGGCGGAAGATTGGGAGTGAGTCTGCAGTTCTAATTAGAATGGAGAGTTCATTCCATAGTTTGGGAGCTAGAAGGGAGAAAGCCTGGGACGTGTGGAGCGTTGTCCCGCATGTTTTAGCAAAGTTTCTGACAGCTTCCCTGTGATAGCTGATCTGAGAGAGCAGCAGGGATTGTAGGGTTGGATCAGGCTTAGAAGATATGGGGGTGCCATACTTTTGTTTGCTTTGTAGGCCAACATCAGTGGTTTGTACTCTGTGCGGGCAATAACTGGGAGCCAATAGAGGGAGCGGAGAAGGGGGGAGACATGTGGATATTTTGGCTGGTTGAAGACCAAGCGTGCTGCGGCATTCTGGATCATTTGGAGGGGCTTAAGTGCACATGCCGGGAGGCCAGTATAAGGAGAGAGTTACAATAGTCAGGCTTTGATATTACTGATGTCTGGATAAGGAGCTGGGCTGACTCCTGGGCGATGAAGGATCTGATCCTTCAAATGTTATAGTGTTCCAGGGAGTGTGTGTGCACAGTTTCGCAGCGGCCGGGCCAACGGTGCCAGGGATTAGGTGGTAACGGACGGACAGGACACACGAACACACGGACAGTATCGAGTTACCACTGTGATGTGTGCCTTGTATGAGAGCTGACTGTCCAGGACAACACCAAGGTTCTTGGCTGTTACAACCAAAGCCACCAAAAAGGTGAAAACCACAAAAAACGACTTGCAATATAAATATATCATATGGTATATAATATATAGTATTATATATATATATATATATATATATATATATATATATATATATATAGTATATAATATAATTAAATATTCAAATATTCTTTGACACAGAATCAAATGTTTTATGGTCATGATTCACCAGGAGCCTGGATGGCTTGGCTCCAGGGTAAAAATAATTCATATAATATTTTCGGAAATCTCTATGGGAAAAATGAATGTGGCATCTATCTGTGGCACGCACCACAATATGGCCGCCACTGCTCTGCCCTATTGTGCCTTCAAGTGCATGCCGTAACTTGCTTCATGTGCTCTGGTCAGAAATATCAGGTTACCACAGCAACCTTCTCTATTTTGGAGAATTGCGCTATTATATTATAAATGCAGTCCATTTACCATAGAACAGCTAAATCAAAATAGCCGTCATTATGCATCCCCCCACAAGGGTATGGTGGTGGTATTAGGGAACAAGCTGGAGCAATTGTCAGAATGAGAGGTCACATAATGGGTAGGAGAAAGGGGAATAACACAGTGTGCCCGCCGCCGAGTAGTTCGGATATCCAGTTGTCCAAAGCCGCCGATCCAAGGTACAACGGGTACTCTGACAAAGCCCCTGACACTATGACTCAGACATATTGGTCTGATGATGGATCAACGGTGCGATGAGGGCCGGCCTGAACCTCTAGTTATTTAAAAACTCAACCCATTTGAGAGATATTTTAAATGATTCACTTTACATTACATTACAGTCATTTAGCAGACACTTTTATCAAAAGCGACTTACAATAAGTGCATAAGTGCAATAAGTGCAAGCCGGGGCGTCTGATGGAGGGGAAGGGAACTGGTTGGAATAACGTGTTCCTTCCACGTGCTAAGTCCTACCGGGGAAACTCCCCCCTGTCAGGTGACAAGAAGGTCAGTTGGCTCTCATGCATTGAAGGAGGATTGAGCTCGCCCCTGGGCTCCCTAGGCTGGTGGGGGGAGTGTAGCGCCCATCACTTCGAAAAATTGGCACCGGGTTAAAAAGGGTTACAAAATTGTGGGCTATTTATTTTAGATACAATAAGTGTATTCAACATAGGTAGGCAAGAAAACTACTAATCACCAGAAGTCTTAAGTGCATTCTCTTCTAAAGCTAGCAACTTAGAGCATACCTATAGCGCTAAGGTGTTAGGCATGGTGCATATGGTGCATGGTGTTAGGAATGAACTAACTTTAGTTCATTGCTTATATTGATTTTTCTTTACTTAAAACGTCTTCTTGGGGAAGAAAATCATATACAGTAATATGATTGTATTTAGAGATGCATTCAAGGCAGAGTGTGCCTGTCTTTCTTTAATAAAGACATCATTGTGTGCTTTATAGTCAGCTTTATCGATGCATTTCCTCCAGTACTCACACACACGCACGCACGCACGCACGCACACATTCCCCATATAGCAAATAACCTCTGCTATTGGTTGGCAAACGTCATGGGTTTATGGAGGATTTGCTGAGGTTATGCACTGAAGCTTTGACGTTGAGCCTCAAGAGATAATATGACTGAGATTCTGCATTTCAGAATAAAGACTATAAGAGCCAGAGACAATGAGATGGAGGCGCTAAATGCAGAGGCAGACGGATGCAGATAGAAACTGATAGATCACAGTCCCAGCAGTTAACCGAGAAACATAATCATCCTTTTACATCCAGCCACATAGCCTGGGCTACTGTAGTTTTCTTTTTCATTTTTCAATTCAAAGGGGCTATATTGGCATGAGAAATTCCATTTACATTTTCAAAGCAAGTGTGAATTGTATGCGCGATTAAATGTATAGGACTCCACAAAATGTGTAGACAAAAAATATACTCAAATACAGATGGTATGAATAATCCTATTATAAATGTGCATGATCATGATCTGACCGTCCGACTTCTCATGTGACGCGCTCTTCGCCGAAGGAATGTGTGTGTGTGTGTATATATATATATATATATATATAATTTTCTCTGTGTCTCTCTGTCGCTCTGCTCCGTTCCTTCCATTCAACTCTACAGTTATCCCCAGACTAGTTGATTCCCTTCTGCTCACAGCTCCCTGTAAATGAAAAACTAAAGGTGTTACGGCTCATTCCACATTCACCCAAGTTTGACGCCGTGACACTCCTAACAGAGCCTGTTATTCCATTATCACTCAGTGTGAGTCTGTGTGTGTGCGTGTGTGTGTGTGTGTGTGTGTGTGTGTGTGTGTGTGTGTGTGTGTGTGTGTGTGTGTGTGTGTGTGTGTGTGTGTGTGTGTGTACACACACCTGTGTGTTTACGTGTGAAGTCTGCATAAGTGTGTGTGTATCAGAATCAATTTAGGCTTTAATAATTAATTTGAAACAATGTAATATGTGAAATGAAAGATGGTGTCACAGCAAGGGACATTTGATGAGTTTTTTTTCCATCTCCGCCAGGCCGGAAGGCCGGAGGCTGGAGGTTATGTTTCACCCCTGTCCGTGCCTGTGTCCGTTTGTGTGTCCGTCCGGGACATTTTCAGCTTTTTTCAATAGTAGGTTGGAGTGGCTTGCTGTCTGTATCTCCCTTCTCAATGTGCTAGACCTCTGGGAGATGGATTGCTGAGGTGAAGTGCAACATACAGCTCCAAGTACCTACTGCACAAGTCAGTTAGCCAAGCCGTGCTATTACTCATCATACGCTGAGTTGCCGGTGACCATGATCAAAGCCATGATCTTGTGGTCTAAAGGCGGATGCAGATTTTGTCTAAAACTAACACAAATCGGTACACATTCTCTCTGGAGCCATGTGATCAAGATCCGTCAGATTTTCCTTATAGACTAATAGATTTCTCTAGACCAGGGCAACTTCATACCGTGCCTTCATGACCCCAGATGTACTCTCATTTATATAAGGGGCCCTCCCACGCATGCATTTTATCACCTGCAACCTCCCTTGTAATGGGAGTCAGAAAGGGGTTATAATTGTAATTTGAAGCTGAAGACAAGGGTATAGCCTCCATCTCCCAGCGTATAGGAAAATGAAATAAACTGTCCTGTTTCTCAGAATCGTGCAAAAAAGGAAACAAAGAGAGAAAAATCTGTAACCACAAAAATGTCCAGAAACCTCACAGAGGAGTCAGAGATCTAACTGGATATGTCTATGTGGTTTAATTTATATGTGACAGCCATCTATGGCTCCTTCAGCCTTATTGAAAGCCTCATCCTGCATGCTGTGCATCTCTCTGTCCAAAGTCTCAGCCAACTTCCTCCAAGGTGTTGGGACCGCATGGGGAAGACGTTGACCTTGGACTTGCACCTGGGAGTCTCCTAGGTAATTCTGTGCAAAACTCGCAAGCCATGATGTATACCTGTGTGCAGGTGTTGCACGCCGAAACGCCCTACAAATGTTGTGAGCTTGTAGAACTGCTATTTAAGTTTATTTAAGTATATCAAAGAGACTAGGTCAAACCTAGTAGCCTATACGTATGGCTCGACCACAATTTCCCTTCATTTTTTTTACTTTATTATTCATTAAATTATATCGGTCACTGTATGTCTGCTGCTGTGATGAAGTAAATAAAGGAGATGTAGTTCAACACACGTAGGAGGCTGGTGGACAACAAAGGTGCACTGCATCTGTATATTTTGTACTGTAATAATAACAACACAACTGCTATATTAGACTGTGATATACTTGTTTGTTTACTTTTTGGGGTTTCTCATAATGTGCAAAGACACATGAATGAGAATGAACTGTTCTCACATGCCACCACGGCGGTAGCAGCCCATGAAGTAATGTGAAGAATAGACACTAGGGGGAACATTATAAAATGCTTAATAATGTGTTATGGTTATTGTTATAAAGGTTATGAATATGTATGCACAAATTCATTAGTATAGTTGCAAATATGCTTTGTACGTAGAGGGACAATGCAAAGGAAATCAGGAAGAGAAGGGTACAGGGATGTGTGATATAATATAACAAGCAGGACATTTTTTTGCTGCGCTTTTTATGGCATTTTGTTCTCATTTGGGCTTGGGGAGAGTAGGTATTAAGTCTTATCAAGCTTGAAACCAGGACAGTCCTGGACAAATTGGGATATCTAGGAATATCAATGTATTTAAAAACTCCAATTCCCATTAGAGATGTGGCATAGAACTTGTTATAAAGTGTATGAATCAGATGGAATAGTTGTAGTTCTAGTATTAAAGAGACAGTGCCACAGTCCTATTTCCTCCGATTGATTGATTGATTGACCACACAAGTACCTATGCATTTATCGTAGTCTTCTTTTTTGAGAGGCCAGAGAGCCAGGAACAAAACATTTCCCATGATGTTTTATGCTAACTCAGGTTGAAGTTCTTTATTGTTTTGTGCACACGCACACACACACACACACACACACACACACACACACACACACACACACACACACACACACACACACACACACACACACACACACACACACACACACACACACACACACACACACACACACACACACACACACACACACACACACACACACACACACAGGTAGCAGCACAGAAGAGTCAAAGTCTTATACTCCATGCTCTGCTGTGGTCAAAACCACAATTCTATTAACCTCGTTGATGGGCAGCTCAGCAATGATTGGTCAGCCCATAAACCGGGTTAATTCTGAATGGCAGGAAGGATTTGTATTTGCAGCTGAACTGGAAATGAGGCAAAAAACAGAGAAAACACGTATTGGACCTTTAGCAGTTCTTTGGACAGCAATTAAGTTCTATGACTTGCAGGATATGAGATATATTTGTTTTGGCAAGACGGAGCATTCTTATCAGTAGGTGAAATGCATTTTTCAGTCTGGCCTTTTCGTTGGCTACTGTATGACAGTAAGAGAAATTTTAAATTATGCCTTCTACTACTACTACTACATCTTCAAGCGGATGTGAACTTCAACCAATCAACTTTATTGTCACAAGTCACAAGACAGTTACAGGTAAAAGTGAGGTAAAACTCTTATTTATGCAGGCCTTCACGTTTAAAAGAATGAGAAAAGTGAAGTAGAAGTGAAAAAAAAGAATATAAAATAAGCATACAAACGCCTGAAGAGAAGCATGTTAAAATCTGTATCGTGTCAGTTAAAATAGGTCCTAAATTACATGTGGTGCATTCCCTCACTGTAGTGCAAGTCAGTATCATTTAGCTTAGAAAGTACAACATAAAATCCTAAATCACATTATGTGTGCATCAGTAGTGCAAGTCGATAAGCACAAGCGACAGACTTATGTTTTTTTTTTCCAGCAGCCTGACAGTTTGCCAGATAGAAACTCTGCCACAGTCTCTTGTTATGGCTCATGATACTCCAGTATCGCTCGCCAGGTCGAGAACGCAGCAGTGGCTTGAACAGGCTGTGGCTGGGGTGATGTATGTCCCTGATGACACTCTCAGTCTCTTGGCAACACATCGTCTCTTGTGTATTTCCTGCAGGGAGGGAAGCTCAGCTCCTACGATGCGCTGTTGTAAAATGCCCGGAGGATGCGAGGGCTCACCCTAAATTTCTTCAGGCGCCGGAGGCAGTATAGAGCCGCTGCCGAGCCTTTTTCACCACGTGCGTTGTGTGTGCGTGCACCATTTCAGATCCCCCGGAGATGTGTATTCCCAGGAATTTAAAGTCACTGACCCGTGCCACCTAAACGCTGTCAATGTGAATTGGGGCGTGCTCTCTCTTCTGCCTCCTGAAATCCAATATCAGCTCCTTGGTTTTGTCGACGTTGAGAGCGAGGTTGTTCTCCTGACACCATTGAGTTAGTGACCTGACCTCGTCTCTGTAGGCCATCTCGCCGTCACCGTCGATCAAGCTCCTCACCGTCATATCGTCAGCGTATTTGATGATGGCGTTAGAGCTGTGTGCTGTGTGGGGCCACGCAGTCGTGTGTACAGGGAGTAGAGGAGAGGACTCAGCACCTAGCCTGGGACCAGACGAATCTGCCAGTGCAAAAAAAAATTGCCCTCTGCGATTTGGGTCTGGCACCACTCCATTGTGAATCCATGGGAGACTGTGATTGGTAGTTGGTTGGTAGGTCTAACCAATTGCGTCCAGAGCCATTGTTTTGATCCCGCCCCCTTGGAAAAAAAACGTCCTCATAGAGACACCAGACTCTATCCACGCAGTGATATAGTCTGGCTACGCGACGCTACTCAGCACCCAGCCCTGGGGAGCTCCTGTGTTGAAGATCATGGGGTCCGACTTGGTGTTGCCCATTCTCACCACCTGATGGCGGCCCTATAGAAAGTCCAGTATGTCCAGTATGTCCAGCACATGGTCGGGTGCAGGCCCAGGTCTCTGAGCTTTACATCAGGAAGTATGGTGTTGAATGCCGAACTGTAATCCACAAACGAACACACATTAACGTGTGTGAGGGCAGTGTGTAAAGCCAAAGCAACTGCATTGTCTGTGGATCTATATGCAAATTGCCATGGATCCAGTGTAACAGGCAGGACAGAACAGATGTAGTCCCTCACCAGCCTCTCAAAACATTTGCTGAAGACTGGAGTAAGGGCAATTGGTCTCCAGTCATTCAGACACGCAACCTTGGGGTGCTTAGGGACCGGGACAATAATCAAAGACTTGAAGCCCGAGGGGAGCACGACTTGGGAAAGGGAGAGGTTGTAAATGTCTGCGAACAGGACCGGCAGCTTTGCAGATGTTCAGCTGTAGGACCTCAGCCTCCAAGATGGGCTGGAGCCGACAGTCTCAAACCTGGTGGAAAAGGTGTTCAGCTCGCCTGGGAGGGAGGTTGAAGGACTCTCTGTGCATCCAGTTCTTCCTCAAAGATCCGTTATGGTCTGCAGGCTCTGCCACATATACTCCTTGTGTTACCACTCTCTAAACTACAGCGTCACACAAAAGCATCAAACGTAGCAGATCTACAAGCTGGAAACGCGGCGCGTTTCGAGCTTGTAGATCTGCTACTTTTGAATTAGAATATATATATTTTTTTTTTTTTACTTTTCTATCCCACGATTTTGTAACCCATTTTTTTCACCCAGTGCCAATTGTCTAAGTAATCCTGGGCGCTACACTCCCTCTGCCAGCCTAGGGAGAGCCTAGAGCCGAGCTCATGCCTCCTTCAATGCATGAGGAGTGAGCAGGCCGCTTCTTATCACCCGCCAGGGGGGAGGTTCCCTGGTTAGACGTAGTGTGTGGAAGGAACACGTTATTCCAACCAGTTCCTTTCCCCTTCCATCAGGCGCCCCGGCTGGCCAGGGGGAGGCAGTATAGAGACCAGGATTACTGCATGTTTTTTGTGAGGGTACCTACCCTAGGAGACACCGGGAGAACATGCAAACTCCACACATAACGGTTTTGGACATATGAGGTTTCCATCCGACTAAGACGATTATACTGAACTTCGAACAATGTATTCTTGCCAGGCTTGTAGTTTATTTCCAAAAAATAATAATATATATGTATATATTTTTAATTGGCTTCCTTGCGTTCCCCATTGCCAGGCAAACATTTTATTCAGCCTCCCTTTGTTTATAACAGAGAGAACTCAGACAAAATGGCTGCCTTGGACAGGGTGAAGTAATGAGTGTTAACTGTCGGCGTGTGTCTCCTCTATCATACTATAATTCTAGTAACCTCTGTAGTGGTGGTGAGTACGTGAGTGAAGATACCCGCTTCTCCTCACTGGCTGAACCAATTGCTCTGATTTTGCACACAGCCATTGACCATTACCATCTGAACGCAACTGTGAAGCCCGTTTTTCAATTTCATCAAATCTCAGCTTCTTATTAGCGTTTTTGTGTCAAACACTGTCGCCATGGTTACGGGGCTGCCCAGCTATGGGACGAACTGCCTCCCGGGTTGCCAGATCATGTGCGCATATCCCCCCACGGATGCGCTGCGCCGACCGGGTATGGTCTAGTTGATACAAATTCCATGAAAGCTGCATCATCGTGCGTGCGTGCGTGTCCAGCTGATACTCGTTGACGCTCGTTCATTTCATACTGGAAGATAATTGAGGTGACTGGGCTGAAACTTTATCTCAGTAAATGACATGGAACTCCATATTTGGGCATGGCTGACATCATAGTGACAACATAATGATGGCGTGAGCTTTGAATCAGCTCGGCTTAAAACCAGACTGCACATTGTGAATGACACACATGGAGAGAGACACCGAGGAAGCCTTCGTCACCAAAGAGAGGACCTATTCCAGCAGAGATCCATACATTTGATTTTCATCTGGTAATTGCCCTGTAACCAATCCTGGATCGTAAGGTCACAGATCATTAATACATTCTTGGACCATTACAGCCCATGCATAGCAGCTTTGACCATGAACCAACTGTTCCCGACAACGAGCCAGCAGCAAGGCAACTCCGAAGAATCAAGACCTTACTGTAGTCAACAGTCTACCAAGACTTTAACGCAATCGGAAGTAAAGAGACGTCATCTGACTGACACAGGAAAGAAAACTCACATCTGTAAACAATGTGACAAGAGTTTCAGTCAGTTAGGTCACCTGAAGACACACCAGCGTGTCCACACAGGAGAAAAACCTTTCCACTGTAAACGGTGTGGCAAGAGTTTCAGTCGCAATTCTCACTTGAAGACACACCAGAGTGTCCACACGGGAGAAAAACCTTTCTATTGTAAACAGTGTGTCAAGAGTTTCAGTTTATTAGGTAACCTGAAGAGACACCAGCGTATTCACACTGGAGAGAAACCTTTCTACTGTAAACAGTGTGTCAAGAGTTTCGGTGAGATAGGTGACCTGAAGAGACACCAGCGTATTCACACTGGAGAAAAACCTTTCCACTGTAAACGGTGTGGCAAGAGTTTCAGTCGCAATTCTCACTTGAAGACACACCAGAGTGTCCACACGGGAGAAAAACCTTTCTATTGTAAACAGTGTGTCAAGAGTTTCAGTTTATTAGGTAACCTGAAGAGACACCAGCGTATTCACACTGGAGAGAAACCTTTCTACTGTAAACAGTGTGTCAAGAGTTTTGGTGAGATAGGTGACCTGAAGAGACACCAGCGTATTCACACTGGAGAAAAACCTTTCTACTGAAAACAGTGTGTCAAGAGTTTCAATGAGATAGGTAAACTAAAGAGACACCAGCGTATTCACACTGGAGAAAAACCTTTCTACTGTAAACAGTGTAACAAGAGTTTCAGTCGGTTAGATCACCTGAAAAGACACAAGTGTGTCCACAAAGTGGACTTGGGTGTTGGAAGTGCATCATTGCTCCATCATTTTTACGGTTAACCATTAACCGTTAGTATTAACATTGAGTGCCTTCTTCTTCTTTCGTATATCATCAGATGGCCAACTCAGTGTCCTGCAGCCACGCCCTCGTCTCTGGTCCTACGTAAGTCGAAAAGACCAGCTTCTGAGAGTCGGCTGTATAGGGGGCAGCCGGTGATAATGTGCTCGGCAGTCTGTTCAGGCGCGCCACACTCGCATGCCGCACTGTCCGTTAGGCCCCACTTCTTCATAGAAGACTTGAAGCGCCCCACTCCAGTGCGCAGACGGTTCAGCGAGGTTATCATGAGTATTAGTGAGGACCAATTATATGAAGATAGGTTGAAAAGCGGTGAAGTCGTCCTTTAATGGGTTAAAACTAAAGGTTTTAACTAAAAAATCCCCTCCAGTGAGCCATGCCAGTTTTTTTTCTCTCAGTGTTCTGAAGCCTTTTCAGCTGCAATGAGAAGAAAACCTATTTGCCTGCGGTTGTCGCTGTTGAGGGATTTTGCCTTTCAATCATCGCCTCTGGGGGCGGGGTTAATGGACTTTGACATCAAAGTCCACGGGCCAATCACAGCACTTTTCTGAGCCTAATTATTCCAAAAACCCCAAACCACAGAAAATCCACTGAATGTTCAAAGTTCAGTTTTTTTTTGGTGTAACTGAGGTCAGAAAACCAAAAATAAATAAATCCCAGGGCTAAATTATGAGTACCAAACCAATAATAACTAACAACCAAGCCCTAACCAGTCACTCTTAGGCAGTGTCATAGTCAGGGCAGCACGGATGCGGACGTCAGAGCCATAATCGGCAAGGCAAGAGCCACATTCATCTAACTGAAGAACATTTGAAGGCGTGAAGCTCTACATAAATAAGCCAGCGGACAAAGCTCAGACTCAGGCTCAAGTCGGTACTACTGTACCGATCGGAGTCATGGAGGACAACCAAGACCACAACGATGAAGGTACAGACATTTATCAACAGCAGCCTGAGCAGGATCCTGAGCCTCCGCTGGCCAGACACCATTAGCCCGAACAATCTCTGGCAGAGAGTGGGTCTACCAGATGCCCAATACCAGCATCATGCGACAAGCTCTTAGATGGAACCTCCAAGGCACAAATAAGAAGAGGCAGGTCAAAGAACATCAAGCAGTGAGGGCTGGAAAAGAAACCCCAGGTTAGGACTCTGGGAGACTGTAGTCAACGGCCTATGCTGCATGAAAAGGAGCGATATAGGCAAGTAGGTAAACAAATATTTAAATGTGGAGTACAAGCATTTCACTGCCCACAATGAATGCTACTGGCTGTATTGTTCAGCATGTGACCAATAAAACTTAAAACTTGAACTTGAAACCACACACATGATCTTTTATGGGTTTATATAATATTCCCACCACACAGTGCATTAAAGCGTATGGCCTGAGAGAGAGAGAGAAACAGTGCATCTCTGCGCTTCTCTCTTCTCCTCTTTTCCGCTCTTCTCTTCCACAGCCAGCATGTTCATGTGGAGGAAGATGAAAGGATGACTTTTGCTCATTGATATAAATAAACGGAGGGAGAAAGGGATGAGGAGATGAGACCGCGTAGGACGGGTGATATCCTTGGGGCAAAGGAAGGAGTGTACGAGAGAGGGATGAGGAGACCGCAGGGAAGAGAGGAGGTGGAGGAGGAGGAGGGCGAGAGAGAGGTGGGGAGAGCAGCGAGAAAGGGACAGAGGAAAGAGAAGAAAGGAGAGAGAGGCTGAGGAGAGAGAGAGAGAGAGAGAGAGAGAGAGAGAGAGAGAGAGAGAGAGAGAGAGAGAGAGAGACTATACAGCGAGGGGAGGATGAAGAGCAGGAGTTGAAAGTGGACAGAAAGGAAGAGGAGAGAGAAGAGTGAGTTAGGGGGAAAAAGGCATTCTGCTCACAAGATGAAAATGGGTTTTCCCACTACATGTGATTACAACCAGACCACACAGCTGCAAGTGTTTGTGTGTGTCTGTGTGTGTGTGTGCGCGCGCGCGTGCGTGTGCGAATATGCTTTTGTCAGTGACATTTCCATATACCATCTCGATCATATGGTGTGCTCATGTCTTGACTGCATAATGTGATAATGTGTGTGTGTGTGTGTGTGTGTGTGTGTGTGTGTGTGTGTGTGTGTGTGTGTGTGTGTGTGTGTGTGTGTGTGTGTGTGTGTGGTGCGGGGGGGGAGTTATCTCCGTATCTGTCTGCTCACTTTCATAGAGTATCCGTTTGCCTGCCAGTATATATACGAGTGTGTGTGTGTGTGTGTGTGTGTGTGTGTGTGTGTGTGTGTGTGTGTGTGTGTGTGTGTGTGTGTGTGTGTGTGTGTGTGTGTGTGTGTGTGTGTGTGTGTGTGTGTGTGTGTACACCTTTTGTATGCAGCCCACTTACTCTGTCTGCTCACTTGAATGCATGTCTACCATCAACCACTACATGGGGACGAATGCTTGCTTGCTTGCGTGTGTGCGCGTGCCTGCATGTGTGTGTGGCGTGGTGTGCAGTCAGGCGGGCGGGCGGGCGGGCAGGTGTGCATGTGCGCGAGTCCTAATCCCCTCTACCTGCTTGGTGGAGTACATTTATATGAAGCACCAGTTAACCTTTCTTTCCCGTCTAAAGCCACAGTGACGTGACATTTTATTAACTGTGGCAGGTGATATATTACCACACTTTCCACTGTGAGATTACATTAAATCCTTATCAGGCCCCCTACCATTTTCCTTCTAGCCCTCTCCCTGTCGGTCCTCCTCCTCCTCTTCCTCCCCTTCCCCCTCTTCTGCCCCCTGCCCCTCCGTCGTTCGCTCTCTCGCCTCCTCAGCGTACTTAGGTGGTGCACCTCCATCCCCCTCTCTCTCTCTCTCTCTCTCTCTCTCTCCTGGCTGCCTCCATCGTGGTAATTACACTCAAAGAGGGGATGAGGCACGGCGAGAGAGAGAGAGAGCAAAATGAAAGAGAGAGAGAGAGAGAGGGGGGGGGGGGGGGACAAACCAACAGAGAGACAAAAGGAGAACCAGAATGGGGGAAGAGAGAGGGAGGACAATTAAGAGTGGCAGAGGAGGAAAAGAGGGTGTGTGGAGAGGAAGGAGGGAGAGAACCGGGGGTCTAACGGGGGTATAGATTAGAGAGGCTCTCCCTGCCAAGTAGGCAATCCCCTCTGGCATGCCAGTGATGGCTGTGTCGCCTTGGTCTCCAAGATACATGGAGGACTTTAATAATAGCTGCCTCCTATACCCACCAATAGAGATGGAGGGAGGGAGGGGGGGCTAGTGTAGAGGGGGAATGGAGAAGGACATAACATTAGAGTAAAAAAAAAAAAAAAAATGTAACGAGACATATATGGGGAGAGAAATGCATTTGCAGTTCCTATTAACGGTTATACAGTGCACTTTGATTCTGTGCATTGTGGGGTCCAGCAACCTCATTACCTGAGATAAAGTGCTTTTGTACATGTGAGAGCAGAGCCCAGAGATGGGATATTATGGTGGACGGTCTCTCAACAAGGGCATTGCAACTGATGAGATTACGATTGGTTTGGTGGTAAATATTCTTGCTGTATTTTTTCCTCGCTAAAGACCTAATGAATGATGGATGGATGTGCAAATGGATGAATCGATGAATATGAGGCAGGCAGTGGTTCTCAACCAGTGGTCCGGGGACCACCAGTGGTCCTTGAGGAGGTTCCAGGTGGTCCCCGTGCAGCTAAATGATGAAAGAGTTGGTGACCAAATGGACCCTTATAGATCTTTAACTCTTGAGAGTGTAAAAAGAAACCAAATGGACCCTTACGGGTCTATTTGGTTTCATTTTACGCTCTCAAGAGTTACATTATTGTTAAACATCTGCGTTACTTAATTAAATAATTGTTATTTTGATCAGCGTTTGCCTGTTATCTCTCCTATTGGTACCAACATCAATACAGCATGGAATTGGGGACAAAATCGTATCCAAAAATAACAAAATATTCTTAAGTGTTGGGTCTGAGAGGCTAAATCTCATCAAATGGTGAATCCGTGGCTCAAATGCCCAATAAATAATGGACCTTGATATGAAAAGGGTTGAAAACCACTGATATAAAGTAATTTAAGATTTGAAGGTTAGTCAGGCACGTGAGCTGTAATTCATTCAATGTGAACGTGAGGAAGTCAACACTATAAGAGGCCAGTCTAGCCACTGAAAACATGACCACAATGACTTGATGCCAAGTTTTGCTGGCCAGCCCAAATAAGGTGGGATGGGCCAACTTATGGAACTAATTTGATTGACGTTTTTTGGATGGGATTTTGTCCACGGAGCGCACGCCCGTTTACTGTACCAGTCAGTCACTTTCATGGAGTCTGACACTGGACTGCTTTCCCCTAATTCAATCTTCACAACCACTCACTTTTAATTTCCTCATAACTCTTGTAAGATCCCGCCTCCCTTCCTGTACTCCTATTAGGCAATTGTGTTTTAATTTGAAACAGCGGATGAGCTATTGGCTGTCACCGCCATATCACCCGTGCTATGCCAAAAATGAGCATAGCAGCTGTGACAGTTTATCCTCATTCACTCCCTCTCTCCCTCACTACCTCTCTCTCTCTCTCTCTCTCTCTCTCTCTCTCTCTCTCTCTCTCTCTCTCTCTCTCTCTCACACACGTACGCAGAATACGCGCGCGCACACACACACACACACACACACACACACACACACACACACACACACACACACACACACACACACACACACACACACACACACACACACACACACACACACACACACACACGTGTGTGTAAGGTAACTAAGTACATTTACTCAAGTACTGTAGGCTACTTAAGTACTGTCTATATTTTTACTTTTCTCAGAGGCAAATATTGTACTTTTACTCAATTATTTGAAAAGTTACTAGTTACTTTGCAGATATAAATGATTATATTATTAAACATACATTAACCACTTCAGCCCTATTTTATACCTAGGCTATTTGAAAATAGCCGATCTACAAGCTCACAACGCGTCACATGGCGACGCATTGTGAGCTTGTAGATCTGCTATTTTCAAACATTTTAGTACTTTTAATTTTGGTACTTTAAGTATATTTTAGTGCTAATACTTTTGTACTTTTACTCAAGTAGCATTTTGAACACGGGCCTTTTACTTGTAACAGAGTATTTTTATATTGTGGCATTGCTACTTTTACTTAAGTAAAATATCTGAGTACTTCTTCCCCCACTGACACTCTCACACACACATGCACACGCACGCGCGCGCACACGCAAATTTTACTGCTCGCTACTGCCTACTTTGGGGAATGATATTAGCCAGTGAGAGGCAGTTGCCGTGCCAGGAAGCCCAGCCAGTCCTTCCTGACACGTAGCTACACATGCAAAGTCAGCCAGGGACACAGCGAGCCGCTCTATAGCATTCTATAAAACCTGAGACGATGCAGACCAGACTGCAGTCATCCATCCACACACTGCACTGTGATGTTAAAAAAGGCTGGAGATGTAAATGTGGCCGACAGTCTGATCAGGTATTCATAAGGTGGTTTTGTTAGACGGGGGGCATGCAGACATACACTTTTTCTTCTCCCGCCTCTTCTGAGGGGTGAAACAGAACCACAGTTAACCCATTAAGACCTGAAGCCGATTCTACAAATGCCTTCCAAATCCCAACAGTTTTCTGAAAAACGTATGTTTCTATATCAGAGGTGCTCAAACCTTTTCCATGTCAAGGACCCCCAAAATGATATGTATTTGGCTGCCCCCATCTCAAAATGTTTTGTTCCAGGGACCCCGAGAAGCAAAGATTTGAGTTAAAAAGGTTTCCTTTATAAGAATTATATATATTCAAAAATGTGCACACATTTTCACGATTTTTCAAAAATAACTTGTACATCTGCTATGTTTGAATAGCCGAAGAAATCTAAAGTGACAGCGATGCGTTCCCGGATTGAATAGGTTAATTGTGGTTGCAGGAGACGTCAGGACGTTATCAGCATCTCTCTCTCTCTCTCTCTCCCTCTCTTCTTGCCATCGGTGTTGACAGGCTAGATGGAACCCTATCAGCAAGATAAGAAGAGAGAGAGAGAGAGAGCGGGGCAAGGAGAGGAGATAACTGAAGTGATGAGAGAGAGAGAGATGAGAAAGAGTGAGTGAATGAAAAGAAAAAAAGAGCGCGGTACAGAGCAAGACGGTAAAAAAAAAAGGAACAGCGAGAAAAGATACACCTTTTATTCTGTCCTGAGTCGAGGTGAAGAAAAGAACACCATCTCCTCCCGCTCATCACCATGTTTGCTCTGATCAGCAGAGCTCTTTTTTGATTGCCTGGCAGCCCGCAAACACGGATACCTTGACTATGATCAAAAATCAACCAGCGCTTCCCTCTCCCCACCTCCTTATTTCTTCATCTCCCATCGCAACCCTCCCTTCTTCTGCCCATTTTCCCCAGCGTTACTCAAAAGCAGCGCTCATTTTTATTCCTGCCATCTCTCTTTCCATCCACCTGTGTCTTTTTTCCCCCCCTGCTATTCCTCAGTTTTTCTTTGATTCACAACCTTCATTGTGGACCACGTTTCTCAGTTCTCTCCCTTGATTCTCACTATTGTCCCTGGTATTCTTTCTATACTGTTTTTGTTCATTCCTCTATTCACCTTCTCTCAGCTCTCTCAAGTTGTATTTCCACACCTCTTCCTCTGCCCTGTCGTCCTCTTTTTTCTCACCCCCCCATAGATTCCACCTTTCTATAATACAGTATGTATCTGTCATAAGTTAAATGGGGAGAAACATGCTACTATAGGCAGCAGCAATTATTCACACAATGTGTAATTCACTAAACCTACATTTATTCCTTGCTCCAACAGCTCTATAATTAAACACAATTAACCATTCACAAAAATCTCTTTCTACTGCCAGAGCATAAATCAATGTTCCTCCTTCTATTTCACACTGTAATTGACCTTTAAATGTAGCTTATGTATTATTGTCTTTGAAAATATTACAGACAAACAGCAAGGACTGCTCTTGAGATTTCCACCATTTGATTAATTGTGCCACCTTCTTTTAACAAGGCTCAGCGTTGACAAGGCTTTTCACAGAAAGTAAACACAACACTCAATTAAATTAGCTTGACCTCTCAGTTATAAAAATAGGAATTGGAAATGGCACTCGCAGAGTGGTCATGAAAGCCTTTGAGAAATTGTCTGTGGTTAAATGTTAATTGTGATAACTAGAAGCTCGCCCCCGCTACGCGGGGGCTCGCGTCTAGCCCGCGGCCACGCCCACGTAGCGCCCGCGGCCACTTGGCAGCTCATGTAAGTGGCGTAGCGTCCTGAGGGCCAGTGGGGCCGTGGCTCGGTCAGTGAAGACCCTGTAGTGCGGATGATATGTGGCATAGAGGGGCAGATTGTAAATCCCCAGAGGAAACATCTGTGGGCTACCATTGGTTCAGCGATGTGTGCGGTCGCCCTGCGGCCCCTCCTCCTCCACCAATGTGCAGTATTGAGAGCCCTGACGTCACAACAATTGGAGCGATGGGCACTGCACTCTGGTTGGTTAGGGTACACCTAGGGCCCAGGTAGAACCCAGTTAAAGCCTGCATGGGCAAACCCAGTTAGGACCCGCCTTGGTCCCACATAAACATGGCTAGTTGGGGCCCACCTAAGGGCCAGGTAGAAGCTACTTATAGCCTGCATGGGCATCGCAGTTGGGACTGAAGTGGATGCCGCTGACATTGCTGACATGGGGTCCATATGGTTTAGCCCACCTTGAAACCATATGGGAACTACGCTGGCATGCAGGCTGGAATGCAAACGCTGCATCATACCTGTAGTGTGTAGTTTGATGTTGTGTGTGTAGCAGATATACCTGCAGTGTGTAGATCAATGTCCATATGAAAGTCAATGCCCAGCAGTGTTTTTTTTTCTCCAGCAGAGTTTCTAGTGTCTCTGTCTCTCTCTGGAAGAGGTTGCACATGAACTCTGCAGCCGCACTGAGACGCTCCAACACAAACACTCTGACATTAGGCTGCTTCACACAACAAACATCAGCACCACGCTGCTGTTTGTCCAAAAGACACAATATCTCCTCTCCCACCGACGTCATGTGTTCATTTATCGACAGCCGTACAGACTCCTTTTGACACATTTTACCTCGTTTATCCAGCTCTCACTGACTCTCCACATCGGGCTGTTATAGCGCCACCATGAGGCTGATTAGAGAAATCTCAAGTGGAATGTCTTCCTCGGCATAGTGGGAATGTGGGTGCAAAGTTGCACAGAAAGTGCATGCTGTGTTCATAATGTGAGGCATTTTGGTCCAAACGGAGCAGTCCTGCAGACTTTGGAAGCCATTTTAGCCAATCAGGATGGAATATGAAAAATCTGAAAGGTTTTTTTTTTAATGACTGTGGAGATACTGTGTACCGATTTGCGTGATGTTTGGGCAAAATATGTAGGAGTACTGTGAGAAAAGGTGTTTAGCAAAAAGCGGCCTCCTGGTGGCACTGTAACAGGGCCATGTGAAAGAAATAGGGCAGAGGTTCTGAATTGGCATCCAGGGAGTGTGTGTGCACAGTTTCGCTGCGATCAAGTCAACGATGTGAGAGATTAGCTATCACAGACGGACGGACAGGTCTTGCGCCATGCCTTTCGGCCTGGCGGAGACAATAAAAAAACGAAAGTAAAGGAAATTACCATTTCTGCAACAAAAGTAGTCAACAAACTATACTATAAAAACATGGGCCACATTGTCAAATAATCTAAGAAAGAGGCAATCATGTAGAAAATAGCCGATCTACAAGCTTACAAAGCCTCGCAACGTGAGGCGTTTCGAGCTTGTAGATCTGCTATTGTCACAATATTTACTTGTGGAATGGAGTCAAACAAAATGGGGGGGTGGCCAGATCAATTACGTTTAATTGGGGGGGGGGGGGGGCGGCCTGAAAGGGTTGATAAGCACTGCTCTAATTGGAGCGAAATTATCTGAAATTACTACATGACCATAATGCAGCCTAACATGCGTTGCACGGGGCGGTCCTGCCATTACGTTAGTTACTGTAGTTGCTGTGGAGCTACATAGTTCTCCAGAAGACACACACAAACATACACCATCTACAATGGACTAACTGAGCAGCAATATTGACATTCACCACACGAACGTGCATTGTTGACAAAGTGATTGCACAGGCGCTGCAGGCATGACAACCACGTTAGCGTTAGCTACATGCCACTATCACAGCTCCCTGTCCGTCGTTCCTGCGACTGAATGTGATGGCTACAGCAAGCTCTCTGCGATGCCATTGTCTGGAGACTGCTCCTGGCATGACACGACCAATGAGAGTGAGCGCTGTCGTTGTTGCTAAGATACGGTGGCGTCACTGCCCCATAGCTTGTAGATCTCTCACACATGATTGGCGTAGGCTGCGTTGCCAGGTCTGACTGTTTGTATAAGCGATTTTGGGCTTATTTGGGTGCACTTTTGTGCTCGTTTCCATAGACCACGGCAGCGCTTATTTCTTTCCCGTGACCGATGTGGCAAAAAAAGGTGCAAAACGAACCATCCGGAAGTAAAGTGCGAGATGAAATATATAGCACTTTTTGATTATTAGAGAAGGAGACAGATGTGAAGGTGGAAAATGGAATGTAGGAGATTATATAGTTTTTCATGAGCGATTTTTGTAGCAAGTTGTGAGTGAATTGGGCCACTCCTGTGGGCGGGGGGCTGATTAGAACCATTGGGGTTTGGGAAGGAGACGCTCTCTGTTTGAGTGGAAAGATAGACTTGAACAAAAGTTGCACACAGTGAGTATAGTGCAGTGAATAAAATCCCATAATTGTTTAACACACAATGACTATTTTATCTCAAGACTCTTAATGATCACAAACCCTAGGTCAAGTGTCGTGTCCCTTTAAACCAGGGGACCCCTAGGGGGTCCTCAGAGCTACTATGGTCCGCCAAATCTTTGTGTGATAGGATTTCGTTTTTTTACATTAACCACTTGAACCCTAAAATTCCTTTTCTGAGGGGAACATTAGCCGAAAATAGCAGATCTACAAGCTCTATTGCCTATTTTTGGCAAAGAGGCTATATGTGTAGAGGGAAAAAATAGCAGACTAAGTAAAAAAAAAACTTTAATCTTAAACACAATTTCATCCAATATAGAGTAGGGGGTCCCTGCTTCATCTCTCTCTCAGCTAGGGAGTCCTTGGCCTGAAAATGTTGAAGACCCCTGCTTTAAACGTGTAGGTCCATGTACAGACTGTTTTATATGTACTTGCAATGTCTCACTCACAGTCATACATAGTAGATGCCTTGGTCAGGTCAGGAGTGCCCTTCTTGTGCTGGCTTCCAGCTCCCCTCATCCCTCTGATTCCATAGGTAAAACAGGAGGCTCTTTCTGTTTCCTCCCCCTAATCCACAAGCTGCGGATCTCCTCTCATTCCCTCTGTGTTGTGGTTGGCAGCAGGCTCCAAAATGGACTGAGTGTGGAATCCTCTACATCCCACCTCCTCTGGGAACAGTCAAGCCTGTGCCAGCCTTTGTCCATGCACTGCTGCCCCAGATCCTGCTATTTAGCATGTTCCCTCTCTAAAGCCTCCTCCTGACGGCCCTCTCGTAGTAGTTTCACCAGGATGACCTTTTTCACCTTCGTGGACCACATGACCGGCTTGACCGCATCCAGCCCCCATGGGTCCTACTCCTCAACAGGATCACACCAGGAAAGTGGAGCTTCCTTCAAGTCCACTCTCAGCTCCCTTCCTGGGGCTGACTGCCGCCAGTCTGGCTTTGCTGTGTTCAGGACTGAGGGACTGGCTCCTTTCTTAACAAAGTCAACTCATTTCAATCCGGACTTTGATCAAATATAGAGCATCTCGGTAGTTCAGGCTGAAGTCAAGCCAGTCCCACACTCATACACACTCTAACCATATACTTTATGACTACGATCCTAAAGGTTCAATCGACACAGTCTATTTAAACAGACAGATAAACCCTCTTATTATGCTCAACGTCCCCCACTACTACCACAATGAGTTCATAAGTGAATAAACTCCCCCCCAGCGTGTCATTCAATGCAGGTTCATATGTATTGTATCATGTGCTTTTAATTTCTTTATGATATATTTTGTTTACTAGTTTAACACTTCCAATTCATTGAATTTTATCAATATACTGTACGTTTTTTGGAAAATACCTCCAACTGTATTGATCCTATGCGAATTTCCGTTCTTAAGTTGGAACTCCACACAAAACGACTTTCTGTCAATTTAAACTGCTGAAAGGCTGGCTTAGTATTCAAAGCTGTGCACACAGATATGTGAATATTCCTCCAGCTGCTAATTTATGTAGCTGCAGAGTGCTGTGGGAGCACTGAGCGAAAAACTAGACCTCCATTTGCAACCTTTCTTACAGGAACACTTTGTCAGTTGACCAACATATGTCTCTCCTTTTTGTTGCCCACCCCCAGTCAGCAGGGCCAGGAGCGGACTGGGAGCAACCAGTCACCACCACCACCACCAAGCGCGCAAATCCCACTCCACCGTTCGTGGTGACGCAACAAATAATCATAAACGCTACCGTAGTCAGAACTTCAGAAGATGTCTCATCGCACTGTCCCTTTGGAGTTCACTTTAACCCATTTAGACCTGGAACACGTCTGTGTCACTTTTTGATTTGAGCTAAAAAGTATTATTTTACACTTTGGCTACTCAAAAATAGCAGATATACAAGCTCATAGTAGTTTGTAGAGCTGCTATTTTTCAAAAATCGTGAAAATGTGTGCAAATCTTTGAATATACATATTTTTAAAGCAAACATTTTTAATCTTTGCTTCTGGGATCCCCTGGAACAAAATATTTGAGATGAGGGTCCGCGGCCAAATACATATTTTGGGGGTCCTTGACATGAAAAAGATTGAGCACCTCGATTCGCTGGGGAAAATGGTGCCAATCTTTCATTCCTTTCATGGATTGCACTTTTAGTAACCATACAGATAACAATACAGCCTGATGGCCTGGATCTGGGCTGGTATGTATACCTGCCTGGATAGCGGCTGGTTGCTGCTACAGTCACAGATTGACTTGTCTGTTTATATCACTTTTGGCTGCAGTAAACGTGTGTAATTTATTTTGCACTTGGCAGCCTCAGCCTCTAGAGAATGTATTGTCTTTTCTCTCATCTTCTGTGCACCCCCTTTGCGCTTTTTTGTCGCCATCTCCATGTGTGTAATGATCTAGTTAACGTTTTCCTTTCTCTCATTCTCTCATCACTGATCCAACATCTCCTCTGTGTGTGTAGTAACATGTTGTGTGGGTGCGACTCCCGGTCTGTAGTAGCCTGTGTGATTGGGCTACTGGGAATGGTATTCAGATGAAAGACAAAGCAATGGGCCAATTAAATGATATCTCTTCTCCGTGGGCCAGTAGTTAAAGACGGAGGGAAAAAAATATTATGAAAACAATATGAAATGATAATAATAATGGGCCGTCCGCCGGACTATTTTGTTCGTCGGCCTACCGCGCATATGACCAATGGTCAGTCCGCCCCTGAGCAGGGCTGTTGATGTCTGGCCTGGAGATGATAGCCTGGCCTCAGATGATCTCAACCCGATGAGCAGCGTGTTTGTCGTGTTTCCTGGCGGCTGCATTTGTTGGTGGAATTGAGTTGTACGTCCTCTGCTTGCAGGCACGTCTTGCTGTTCCACTTCCTTGCAGAGAAGATGTGTGAAGCATAACAAAAGGAACTCATCTGACCTCGTTCTCAAAAAAATTGGCTCTAGCATGGGCAAAAATGCATTCTATTATGCTGCCACCAAAATTTGGTATGACCTAAGGTTCTTGACTCCCTACCCAAACTGAAAACTCTAACCTAAAAGAATTCCTGTCCTTCAAATACAATTGAACATGATAGAAGAATCCTCAATGGACCACAATGGAAACAAGCCCCCTGGGCTTTTTGTGTGTCCTTTTAGCATAACCTTTGACTGTACTTCCTGTAGCCTACTGTTAACAAACTTTAATAAAGTATTCAATCAATCAAAGCACAGATGACAAGCACACTCTGTCACAAAAGGAGAAGGAGAAGGTTTTGGAGCAGGAAGTTGTTGTGCAGCATTTCCATTTCATTTTACACGTTTACTTAAAGTTTAATTGTATATCTTTTGTGAGTGGCAAATGTTTCACAACACCCACTCCATGAATGTCACCCCCGAAAGCCTTTTCTATTATAATTTCTATTGAAAAGGTGGCTCGTGAGCCTTTCCCGCGAAAATGACGTCATCCGGCCGTAAAACGGAAACGGAAATGCACCGGTTTCCTGTTTGGCCAGGAACTACCACACCGGTTTCCTGTTTGGCCAGGAACTATCGCAACGGTTTCCTGTTTGGCCAGGAACTACGGCGCTAATAACAAAAAGGAATCTCACGCTGTTTTTAAGAGATTGTAGGATTTGAAGATCGAAAAACAACAGAAAAAGAAAACACAGCTCACGGTAACTAAAGCTCCACTGGCTAAGAGAAACGATCCACAGATAGTATAAAACAATTAAAAGAACGCTTTTTGAAACGCTTCCGTCTTCTGGTGAAAACAAATGGAATACTGGGTAACGGAGGAATAAACGAACGGCCTGCAGGGACGGTAATGACCAGCAGAGGCTGCTAAAAATCGTTATTTGTGGACCTGCATTGTATTACTTTAATGTGTCCTGCACCAACAACGGAATGTATAGATGTATATAATGCCACCTTTTGAATTCAATTGGTGCCATCTCAGAATAGCCACAAGGTGGTGCTGTGGCAGTAAGGAACACCACTGATTCCACTTTTGCCAAAGGTTGCTGCTTATTCCAATACCTCCCATGTTTTTGAAGCAGGAGGAAGCCAATGGGATCTAAATTATGAGTTGATACCTGCATTTCTTTTCTATGTCTTTCAAAATTTCCAAACTTATTTTAGATTAAAGCTGTTTTCCTTTGGTTTCCATACTAATCCTAACACTTTCAATGACCTCCCACAAGTCCTGTTCCAATTGCATTGACTTCCCACTTTGTTCTTAGAGCTGGTGAATTTGTCACCCATTTGCACAGGCTAATGGCAGCAATATCTTTTGACTGAATAGACTCCACCCAAATCACGAGCTTGCAATGAAATCATCAACATAGACTCTGATCCCCTCAATGCCTTGACACACCACTTTGGGCCTGCTTGAATAGCTGCAGCTAAGGAGGAATGGATTGGTGAATCTCTGAATACCACTATCCCCATTCTCCTGACGCACCGCTCATTTTTACAGTCATTAGTTGCAGGCTAATGTATCCAAAGGAACCTCACAGAATATTTCCCCCTATATGTATCTGCCTATCTAGCGCTATCTGCCAGAAGACTTTGGTAATGTCTGCAGTGAAAACTATCTTGTGCAGTCAGAATTTGATTAGCACATCTAACAGATTATGATTCAGGTTCAGTCCTGTCAGCAAACTGTCACTGAGGGATGGTAAATGTTCCTCGTGTGACGATGCATCAAAGACAACTCTCAGTGTGGTTGTTACCTTCTCCTCTCAGAGCACAGCATGAAGAGTTAGGAAATATACTTCACAGTATCTGCTTGCTCTGCTGCCAAATAATTCACTGGGAGATCCTCACAAATGCTCACAAAGGTCATCTGTATAACCTTGCCTATTGTATAAATAATTACAGTAGTGTTTAAGCTCTTGCAATAAGACGTCTTTGAACTCTGAAGTTGTCCAGATCTGGCTTATTGCAGTCGTAGCTCAACTAGTAGTGTTGATCTTTGAAGATTACAGCCTGTTCAAAGCTCTGATGAGCCTCTGTTTGCTCTGCGTTCTTATTGGCAATGCCCAGTGATTATTTTTCCCCCAGAAAGCATGCAAACATTTTGAGATCTGAATGTACTACAGACCTACACTGACATGTAGGTTGTGTCTGTCATACTAGACAACGGCACTGGTCCTTGCACAGTCCATTCAATTCAAAGGTGCTTTTTTACTAGTGATCTCAATCTTGCTACAGGTACACTACTGGATATAGTCAAGTATGGACTGTCATTGCCAACCCTATACTTTTTAGTCTTGGGAGGCGGTAGAAAATCACATCTCCTTTAATACACATGGAGTGGCCAGCCGCTTCTCTTCACCTGACAGTGAGGGTGTAATGCGTGCGATGGAAGACCCTAACTGTCCCAGTTCTTCTCCCTGCTGAATTGGTGCCCCGGCCAAACAGTCACTAGTGCGATAGAGATGGCCCTACCTAATGACTTCCCAGCCACTACCGTACATTGTACAGAACTGTACTGTAGCTGCTGTACAAACCAGGATATTAAAACAGCACATTGTCAAGAAAGTGCATTTACTGCCCACAGAGAGAAATTTAACAAGATGGGGTCTTACAACGGCATGGTTTTAAAGTGAAATTCAGCTGTCTCAGCACTGTTGCTTTGGCCGGAGTCCCCCAGGGGTGTCTATAGTTGTCCCCCCTTTTTCACTCTCCACCAAATGTCTGCCTATTATGACATGCCCAGAATAAGGACGCTAGGGTTCATGTGAACTTTAATTTCATACTGGAAGTCAAAGGAGGTCAGTTTTACCTGAAACTTTGCCTAAATATGGAGATGACTAACATTATAGTCCTGACATAGAAGACTGCCATTATTAGACCCTGTCTTGTTAAATTTCTCTTTGTGGGCAATAACTACACTTTCTGGACATTTGCTCTGGGTTCTGATTGGGACTGTCACAATGCACTCTGTGGAGCATTAATGGCTGTGCTGCTGTGCAATGTCAGGCGTGCTCCATTTTCTGATTTCGTTTCACTGGATAATGTTGGTTTTTGGGAACGTTCTCTGTTACTTGACAGATTGTCAAGTTTGGCTGCCTGACCTGGTCAGCTGAAGTGCTCTTTCTCAGTGTTGCAGGAATTTAATGAGCTTCTCGCACTCCCCATTCACCACATCTCTGACTGGTAAAAGTCATTTTTTCACATTTTTTTCACATACAGAGCAGCGTCAGTGCTGAATCATCTGATGATATTTCACAGGAGTTTAGTCATTATTACGTTGAGTCATGTGTATATAGACCTCTAGGAGTGAGAAGTGTGAAAATATATCTTTCTCCTTTAAGGATTAAGAGGGTATTCAAATTACCTCCTCTTCTCTGAGTTTTAATGCGCTGCTCGGGTTATGTTGACCGAGTACTCTGTGCGCCGCTATCCTCGGGTTTTAGAGCTCTCTGTGTTCTTCCTACATATGCTAAACCACATGGGCATTATCTGATACGGTAGATAACATTTCTTGTAGAGCAAGATATTGCGCCCCTCACTTTCATTGCTTTTCCTGTTATCGGGTACGTGGGTGTATGTGGTACACTTATATATGTAAAATTACACTGAGTGCATGAACCACACAGATAACTCCCTGGGTGGAGGATCAAGGAAAGTTGTGTTTTGACCACATGAACACACTATAGTGTTCCTGTTCTGGGGGCGAACATTCTGCGAAATTAGCAGATCTACAAGATCACAATGTGTTGCATTGTAAGCTTGTAGATCGACATTGTTTGGTGAAGTGATTTAGTTTAGAGGGAAACAATAAGGGGAGCAAGTATATTGACTGATTTGAATTATTGTATTGACACAAATGCCATCTAACACCTGACCATAAACCGTATTTGTACATAACTTTTTTAGGGGACATTTGTATACTACCATGGGTAAGACCTTGAATGCATTTTAAGTAGGCCTAGTAGATATTGAGCTCAGAATATGCCATTGTTTCTGTATATATATATTTTCCTTTCAAAATATTTACCTAGAGCTGAATATTTGAACCACTTGCACCCTATTCTTTGTTGTACGATGAATAGCAAAAGTAGCTATTCGTACAATTCTCGTACAATTCGTTGCGGTGTGACGTGTTGTGAGCTTGTAGATCAGCAATTTTTGCTATTCATCAACTTTCATTAAACCCTATTTTCCAACATCTGCAGTATATTATAATTCATCTGCTTGTTTCTCATAGTCAATTAGTTTAGAGCAGATTAATGGGGAAGCATTTTTCTAGTGGAGTGGATGGAATGACTCTCCATGTAAAAATGAACATTTATCAGTTTTATTTTTTAAACAGCTCTGTCGCCAATGTCTTGCCCTCACGTATAACAATAATGTCTATAAAAAAATAAAGTTTAATTTTAAATGTTCATGGTAGCGATTGAGATACTTGTAAAACTGCAATAAGCTACCAGCGGGACCACAATGAACCATGAAAAATGCCATCCACATAATGCTTTATGATGTGGTTATGAAAGAGGTTTTCAGACAAAATGACAATCATTTTCAAAACAGGCTACATACTGTAATAGGGAGCTGAATTTAGGAGACATTTTGCTGCCCATGGCAGTCCCTTTGCATTGCCTGTGTAAAGATAATGGTTTCTCAAACATAAAGACATTTTTAGAATGAACAGTCTCCACCAGCTCCCCTAGTATTTCAGCAGTGAGTAGACAGTGAGTACTTGGTATAGTAACAGGGGGTCCTTTATCCAAAATTGGTCAGTCAACATTGGTAATTAAATTATGTTTGTCCATTATGACTAAGATAGCAATCTACTGCCTGTAGATCATCCACTGGCTTTAACATGTTAATCATGTCCTTTTAATCCCACACATAAAATGGAAGGGTAGTGACTAAAGGCTTTAAAAAAAACTGGAATTCACTCAATCGAAATAACAGGAGTGATAAGGTGAGACACCATCATGAATTCACACTCTTTTTTCCCCTAATTAATCCTGCTTCCAGAAACACCTGACGCTTCTCATCATTTTCTTGTCTGCAATTGATAGTTGGATCTTTTGTTAATCTTACCATAGTAAATGCGATCCGACAACTGTCGTTCAACTTCTTTGATGTAATATGAGTATGCAAATTGCACCACCTTAAAGAGGTTTTAAGCTGGTGTTTTTCGTTTGTTCTGCCAAACCTTGACATTCCTTTTGGATACATTTTGTATATTTTGACATACTTTTCCACAAGTCTACAGTATCAACTGAAGCATTTCTCAATTTTGTATGTGGATTTAACCTAAAAAAAAGGGGTAGGGACGCGGTTAGAAATATAGACTATCTTTGTATTCTGAGCAGGACATAGAGCTGGTCGACTCTCCGCTAATAATATAATCTGTTGTCATGCCACAATAATTTATTTAGTTTTCAATACCAGCTGTGTTGCATGACAAAAAAACTGTTCTAATCTCAGACTATGAGAAAACTCCTCAAGATCGGTCAAAGTTTCAAAAGGGTCAACTTAGTGTTGGGGATATACAGTTACAGCCCTTGCATCATAGGGTAGTCTTATAATGCCGATATTACTCTGCCCGATAAATTCACACCCCTTTGGAAGTCACGTTGTGGTGGATGAGGTATTGAGTTTGGAATTGGTTCTCCTCTAATCTATTAATCTATATGTTTGTACATACTAGGCACGGTAGATTCTGATATACATTAGGGTATGAAATCACGGATCTGTGAGAGTGAGGGTGTTGCGTCCTACGCACAGTGAATGGCCGTGACGCCCCTGGTTGTCTCCGCCAGGCCGAAGGCATGGCGAGAGAGTATGTTTTACCCTCCGTCCGTCCGTGTGTCCGTGTGTCCGTCCTGTCCGTGTGTTACCACCAAATCTCCGGCACCGTTGGCCCGGTCGCTGCGAAACTGTGCATACACACTCCCTGGATGCCAATTCAGAACCTCTGCCTCAAAATTTTCACATGGGCCTGTTATAGCGCCACCAGGAGCAGGTTTATGCAAACGCATTTTTTCCCATTACTCCTACAGTTTTTAACCAAACGTCATGCAAATCGGTACACAGTATCTCTATAGTCATGTGATCAACCCTGACCGATTTCCCATATTCCATCCTCGTTGGTTAAGGTTGCCATCCAAAGTTTGCAGGATTGGTCCGTTTTGAACAAAAAGCCTCAAATCATGAACGCAGCTTGCGATTTCCGTGAAATTTCACACGCACATTCCCACTAGGCCAAGGAAGAAATGCCACCCTTTTCACATTGGCCTGTTATAGCGCCACCAGGAGGCCACAATAACGTTCCTGACCTGGCGGAGACCTGTGCTCCGAGGAGCACTTTTTCTAGTTTTGTGTTCGTTTTGTGTCTAAGAGGGAGCCCTTAAATGCATCAGAAAAGTCCTCCAAAAAGAGGAGGAGGTAGCAAAGGATTTAGGAGAGGAAGTTTGTGTTGTGAGTGACAGCTGCACCACCACACTTCACCCTAATAGCCTGGGTTGGTGGAAGTGAGCAAGACCTGAGGGAATAACTTCAATCACTGGGGTAGAACCAAAGCATTCTGGAATGAAATCCTTCATTTTAATTATTTCCCCATTTCCCCTCTACCCAAGCTTTTGATGAATAATTTACGTCTACCAGAATTGAGGTGGAGAACTCCTAAATTGAAACAAATGGGACCACCACACCGCATCACTAGAGTGACTATTTAATTCCAATGTTTCCCTCACCTGCATCAGAATTTGTCATCAAAAGGAATTGTGCTGTGAAATGACTAACTGTTTTGCATAGAGATAAACAATAGTGAATGGTTTGCCCTGTCCCCAGTGGCATAGGTCTATAACTCTGTACAGAATGACCTGGAAAAAGGTGGAAGCTATTGAGGATATCATCGAGACTTTTAGTTGAAGCTGTTGATACATAATATAACATGTAGAAGTACTCTGTTACAAGTAAAAGTCCGGAATTCAAAATGTACTACAAGTACAAAAGTATTGGCATCAAAATGTACTTAAAGTACCAAAAGTAAAAGTACAAAAATGTTTGAAAATAGCAGATCTACAAGCTCACAACGCGTCGCGATGCGACGCGTTGTGAGCTTGTAGATCGACTATTTTCAAATAGCCGAGGTATAAAATAGGGCTAAAGTGGTTCAAATATGTTTTATAATGTAATAATGTATATCTGCAAAGTAACTAGTAACTAAAGTTTTCAAATAATTGTAGTGGAGTAAAAGTACAATATTTGCCTCTGAGATGTAGTGGAGTACAAGTAAAAGTACGGAAAAATGGAAATACTCCAGTAAAGTAAAAATATCTCAAAATTGTACTTAAGTACAGTACTTGAGTAAATGTACTTTACACCACTGGTTTTGTTTTTAGTTTTTTTTACACCACACACATCAACGTTTAGAGAGACATCACATTAGTGCTGTGGAAGTGAGATGGTCATGTTCACAGATACTAATTGGCCTGTTTGGGGGGCATTAAACTAACTTACTTACTTTGAATCTTAAATTGAGTCGAATTCGAATCTAATTGAGCAATTAAGAGGCCTGGCAGAGGAGTCATTGATTGATCAGGTTAAATGATAATGGTGAAACTAATGGGAGTCAATGCAGATGGCTGTGCGGTGTGATTGTTTACTACGTTTTAGACTATTGATCTGTCTCTCACCTTGACTAATCATGTTACGTCGTAATTCTGTGTTCATGGCTTAACCCATTAATACCTGGAACTGTGTAATTTTTAGATTTGAGCTAAAAAAGCATTATTTTACACTTTGGGCTATTCAAAAATAGCAGATATACAAGCTCATAGCGCGGCACCGAGTGCCGCGCTATGAGCTTGTAGATCTGCTATTTTTGAAAATTCGTGAAAATGTGTGCAAATCTTTGAATATATATATTTTTAAAGCGAACATTTTTAACTCAAATATTTGCTTCTGGGGGGTCTCTGGATCAAAATATTTTGATGGGGGTCCACAGCCAAATACATATCATTTTGGGGGTCCTTGACATGAAAAAGATTGAGCACCACTGATATAGAAACATACGTTTTTCAGAAAACTGTTGAGATTTAGGAGACATGTAGAATCGGCTTCAGGTCTCAATGGCTTAACCGGACGGTGCTTCATGTTCAGCTGATCACAGTTGATATAAAACAGGCATTTTATCAACAGGTAAATCTGGCTGATATCCACAAAGAAGTATAATAATAATATAGTATATAAAAAAGTGTGTTTGTCAGCCAAAGAGTTTGATTGCATCCATTCAAATTATCTCATAATTATCTCTACCAGGCCGGCATGACTGGAGGCAGGGATTATGATCCTGTGTGTATGTCTGCCCATACGTCTGTCTGACTGTGAGCAGCTAATCTCGGACGCCGCTGTACCGATTGGTGTGAAACTTTGCACGCAAACTCCCAGTAGGCCAAGGAAGAACCTCCACCCCCAATGTGTCAAATCGGCCTCATTGGGGCGCTATAATAGGCCATTTCAAGCAACTACTGAACCATAGGCAGGTCGTACAATCAACATTTCCCCCCTCGTTTCCTTGGATCATGAGGAAACTATAGCCCATACAGGCTACTGCTACAGATTTTGTATCATATCAATCATACAGTATGATCAACACGTATTAGTCAGATTTTTCATATTCCATTCCTATTGGCTACCATTGGCTTCCTATAGTTTAAGTCAGTGGTTCTCAAACTTTTTCATGTCAAGAGCCCCCAAATTGACACTTATTAGCCCGCGGACCCCCATTTGAAAAGATATGCCCAGGACCCCCATAAGAGAAGATATTTATGTCTCTAGCAGTGATTTTCAACCATTTTAATTTGAAGGACCCCCAGTTTTACATGCATTTGGCTGCGGACCCCCATTTAATGGCATTTCTATCTCTGGGACCCCAATTTATATTGAAAAATCAATATCAATTTAACTCTGAGAGTGTACAAATGGAACCAAACGGACCCGTTAGGGTCCGTTTGGTTCCATTTGTACACTTTCAGAGTTACAGACCCCTAAGGGTCCATTTGGTTCCTATCCATCAGTTAGCTGGGGACCCCCTGGAACCCCCTCAAGTACCCCTGGGGGTCCCCGGACCCCACTTTGAGAACCAATGGTTTAAGTTTATGTCTATAAATCAACTCAGTTCATTGAACAGAAACAAGGCAACTCTTGCCAGTTCATCACAGTCTCTGGAAAGCCCTTTTCAGGGAGTTCATTCATTCAGTGCTGCCTTACACTCTTACCTCAAGACTAAAGAACATAGAGACAGCTGGCTGTGCATATAGGCAGACAATCAGACGGAATAATAAGCCTGCGGTCAAATCCTCTGCGTTGACTTAACTCTCAAAGAATAACAATGGATCCGTAAGAGTCCATTTTTACACTCTCTGTCATTTTGGAGTGGAGAAACCTATATGCAAGGGCGAAATCCTATGTAAAACTAGAGAAAGATAATAGAAGGCCTCTGGGCAGAACGGGAGAGTAAGAAAGGCTTCTGGATTAGAGCCTAGGGCCTCTGTGTTCAGAAAATGATGATTCACGATGAAAAGCATAAAAAAGTAGTCAGTAGTTAAGCAGAGTACAGATACTTTGTTTACTCTTACTTTGCTTACTTACTCAGAGTAAATGTTCTAAGCGTCATTAACAAACAATGATTTCACGTCTGAGAAAGTGACCACGAAGGGAGAGAAGATGGCTCCCACAGGAGATTGATCGGACACAAGAGGCAGATCATGAGTTATTACACAAAGGGAACGTGATGTATTTTGTTATAAATCATGTGCAGATAACCGTACGGCCTAGTCACAAGATGGTTAATATTGCCTAATATTAATAAATAGATGAGAAGAGGAGGAGGAGAGACCTATTGCCTACTGACAAAAGGGCTATCAATATGACTAATGTGTGTGTGTGTAATCGAGGAATTGAAAGGGAATCGAACGGAGATGAGCTTGTGAGCACTGCCCGCTTCTGCTATGCCGTTTGTAACCTGACTGCACGCAAATAAACTGAGATTGAAGATCCACCTCGACTCGTGTCCTTCCATAGACCTGGTGACAGAGTATCCTGGTCCACAGGAAATGGAATCCACTTCAGGAGCATCACCCCTCTACCTCCACCTACAGATGTCACTCACTCCCCTGTCACTCTGCCTATACCAGTGGTTTTCAACCTTTTTCATGTTAAGGACCCCTAAATTGATATACATTTGGCCGCGGACCCCCACCTGAAATTGTTTTGTGACAGGGACCCCCAACAGCAAAGATACCAGTTACTTTTCGCTTAAAAAAATATAAATATTCAAAGATACTGTATGCACACTTTTTCAAGATTTTTCAAAAATAGCAGATCTACAAGCTCATAGCGCGGCACTCTGTGCCGCGCTATGAGCTTGTATATCTGCTATTTTTGAATAGCCAAAGCTAAGTGGTTAAAAATGATAGTGACGCAATTAACTCATTTTGCTGGGGACCCCCTGGTACTCCCTCAAGGACCACTGGTGGTCCCCGGACCACTGGTTGAAAACCACTGGCCTATACCCTGCTGCAGCTACATTGGTCTCTCTACACACACATACACGCACACATATTGCATTACTATACTTGTGAGGACATCAACATTTTAGGAAGCCAATTTTATGATTGATTTACGATTTATTTGGGGCATTTTTAACCGCAAGTCTAAAGCCGAAAAATAGCAGATCTACAGTACAAGCTCACAACGTGTCGCGCTGTGACACGTTGTGAGCTTGTAGATCTGCTCTTTCCCAGTGTTTGACATAGACCAAGTATAAAACAGGGAAAAATCTACAACCCCAACCCCTAAACCCCTGCAAATTATTTCAACCATTAAACAAAAGATTTTCTCGCAAGGACCAGAGAAATGGTCCTCACAACATCTATTCCTCTAATTCTACTATACTTGTACACACACGCACACACACACACACACACACACACACACACACACACACACACACACACACACACACACACACACACACACACACACACACACACACACACACGCACACACTTACATCAATATGTACCCATTCATATGTTGTCCTCATCTATATTGATCTTGCTGCAGATAATTAGATAGTCCATATATTCAGGCTGAAATTAAATCATTCTGAAATTGAAAATGCACTAGGCCAGCAGGGCATACATGCGGTACTGTACCAATAATACCAGACACTGTATCCACTGTACATGACCTTGGCGAAACCCGGTGCCTCTGCCCCACATTGTCTGTAGTATTCAGAATATGTCTTCCTTTGAAGCCTTTTTTGAAAAGTGAGGTGCGGGTGTTGAATTGATGGAATGTGCTTAGAGGTCTTTCTCCCTCATATCTGTCCATAACGCACAGCATAGACAGCCATGACAACTAACCCAGATAAATTCTCTAATTAACTCCTCTGCCTTTCGCAGCTCACTCGCTCGCTGCTCTTCTGTGATATCCATCATGCCTATACGTAAACATATGCGAGCATGATCGCACAGACACACAGAAACAAATGTGCATCTAAACACACACACACAACACACACAGAGAGCGAGAGAGCGAGAGCGAGAGAGAGAGAGAGAGAGAGAGAGCGCACAACACATCTGACCTGTCAAATCTGTATCCATCATGTCTGGCATGATCCAGTCAAAGTGAGATTTAGTGGAGCTCCCTGCCTGGGTGACTGCAGTGGGCACTGTGGGTGAGTCCATATTGACTTGTCTGCTGAAGTGGGCCATATTGGGTTAGGCCAGTCTATCCATTCATCTACTCTAATGACCTTTCTGCTCCAATCCATCTCATGGACTGAAGGCAGGAGAGAGGAGTGTAGAGAGAGGAGAGGAGAGTGGATAGGCTATGGGGGGAACGGCGCTAAAGAGGAGAAGAAAACGGAGAGAAAACACAGAGGAGAGCGAATGAGTGGAAATTAAAATCAAAGGGTAGACTGATTATTTAGAAATGGAGAAGGAGGGAATTGATGGATGCAAGTAATAAAAATAGGATTGGTGGAATTGGAAATAATGTAGCCTACAGGAGGAGAGGTTACAGGGAATGAGTGAATAAATGGATCATATAATTATCTGTGTGCTTTTAACTTTGACATTTTAAATCACTAAGCTCCCCCCCGACAGTGCAATATGGACAAAACAAGCCCCAAAAAATGAAAAGGCATGCAGTGTTCACAGCAGCTGCTACTCTAACAAGGCTCTGTGGTAATGAGTTTGTGAACTGATACAAACACGCAAAAAATTGTCTCTCTATCGGGTGGAAACCTTGTATGTCCAAAACGGTTACTTTCCAGGAAAATGGAAAAAACAGAACCGGTGTTCCAATAGATCCAATGTAGTTATTATTTAGTCACCAGCTCTCGTTAACACTTTTCAGGGCTTGCGTATTTATAAAAACCCACAGACAGAAAAGCTAACATATGGAGATACAAGGTTTCTGCGTGACAGCAAACACTATCTAGTCATGCACAAATGTGTGTGTGTGTGTGTGTGTGTGTGTGTGTGTGTGTGTGTGTGTGTGTGTGTGTGTGTGCGGACACATACACACAGACTTCAATGTCTGTTGTCTGGAGACACTAACAACATGTTCTCACTTTGCCATTACCACTTTTAAATGAGTTGCTACGGCAACACCATGATTTATTTCCCAATTAAGAGTTTGTCAACTTATTCACTTACAACCAGTGGTAGCAAGTAGCTGCACATAAATTACCTTCAGGCATAATTTTAAGCCAAGATCTTTGCTCCTATAAACAAAGGTATAACATTATAAAGTATCTCCCTAAATAAGCAAACTCTTGCAACCAGGGCAGCAGGCTTTTCTAGTTTATCGTACACTAAAGGGTAGCTTATAACGGCGTACTTCGACCTTGTAATAATGTGTCTGTTAAAATGGATGGAATTCACAGATCTTCACTTCCAAAACAAACTTTTCATCTATCTAACACAAAATGAATTAAAACTTGTGGATGTCTGAGTGACTAAGCAGGCTGAGATAGATATAATGGAATCAATTAGAGTTAGACAATCGCTGATGATTTGTATTCTATGTTGATGGCAGACACAAAGCAAAATAAATAAATAAATCCCTTAACACAATATAATTTTATTTATAATGTTTATTCAATGATTGGATATGAATTGCCTGTTGACACAAATTGTGGAGCCACGTGTGGGTGTGCATGTAAGTATGGTAAACATTGTATCTGAATAGTCCCGACATCATTAGAAAATGTCTTTGCATAAAACTATGCAATGATTCATAAAAATGAGGACAGCCTCATCTGATTAACTTTGCCCTGATACAGAATAAAAACAGCTGCATTCTGCCATCAGTCCATGACGTAATTTGTAAGACCGTGTTTATTTGTGTCTATTCCTGTTCTTTAGGCACATGTTGACTAGGGGGAATATAATTCACGATTCTGTCCCTATCGGGACATAGCTCAAACGCCGCTGAGTCAGCTGAAGCGGCATTCGCAACGTTTGGCGCGGCGACTCGCTCGACTAACGGCTCACACGGCGGTCTCGTGGCTCAAGTCCGCTTTAGATGGCGCAACTTCGTCATTTTAACAGTTTTTTTTGGGGAGCCTTCACCCTTTCACGTTTTTGCTTGAGAACGACGCTCCCGCCTTCCAGGAGTGTAGAAGTGACCGTCAGATGACGTGAAAGGGACCCCTGTCACGTAAAACGTTTGTCCCAAGAAGTCACTACAGGCCGTTTTGGAAGTGAGTGTGTGAGTGTACTGTAGATTCACGTTGCTTCTGCCACGCAGGCCATAGAGCCTGACAGTGGCAGTAACAGGTCATTGGGCCACTGAATAGTCGCTGAGCCCCGTCACAAAGTCATTCTTAAAATGCTACCTGAACACTGGCATGGTCAGGTTTCGGTACCCAGCATTGGCCAGTTACTGCGTGGGTGAGGCTCTCTCTCCCTCTCTCCCACACCACCACTCTCTGTCTCTTTCTCAATTCCCCCTCTTTCTCAATTCCCCCTCTCTCTCATTGATCGAGCTCTCCCTATCTCCCCCTCTTTCTGTCCCCTTCTCACTCGGTGCGGCTCTCTATCTATACCTATATGTGTGTGTGTGTGTGTGTGTGTGTGTGTGTGTGTGTGTGTGTGTGTGTGTGTGTGTGTGTGTGTGTGTGTGTGTGCGTCTGCTGCTAGTTAATATCTTATATGGTAAGAGAGTGAGGTACTGAGGTATTGCTTGGAATATACATTTTTACTGTATGTATTTTTATCTGTGCCAGGCCGGAACAGAGGTTATGTTTTCACCCCTATGTGTGTGTGCGTGTGCGTGTGCGTGTGCGTGTGCGTGTGCGTGTGCGTGCGTGTGCGTGCGCGCGTGCTTGAGTCTTTGTGTCCGTCCACAGCTAATCTCGCAAACTACACTGAACAGTGTCACACTGCCAGCAGGCCACGGACCTCAATTCCCAAATATTTTTCACATCATCCACCGACAATGTTTTTGTGAATTCATATTCTCACCCACAGTCCCCCCACACTGTGGGATACGTGTCCGCCAGGCTATGCAGTAGAACTAGCATATTGTATGGGACCTATACAATTCATGCAGGGGTGAAGTCATGCATCCTATAGCTGATCATCTGTGCATGTAAAAATATATATATTTTTCCAGCTGATCTCTCAGTTACGTCAACGCTGTTGTGGTGAAGTCATTTTGGACTCATCGGTCAAAGTTCATGGAGATAGATCGCTGTCATTCTCTTCCACACAGCGCCACACCCACACACCTATGGCTATGATGCATGCACACGCACACAGGGGGAGACACGGCCAGAGAAACCGCACACCTACGATGCGTGCATGTGCACAAGCATGTTCAGTTAAAGGAGCATTTCACCCCTGGAAGAAACTGCAATCACTCAATGGTAATAGTATTTGTAGTAGATAACAGTAACACAATTTAAAATTTGCACCCTATGGCCAGAAAAATAATGAAATCTGTGTGTTTGACTAGGTTTTGACTGGACTGCTTATCTTTCCACTCAAACAGAGAGCGTCTCCTTTCAAACCCCAATGGTTCTAATCAGCCCCCCGCCCACAGGAGTGGCCCAATTCTCTCACAACTTGCTACAAAAATCCCTCATGAAAAAATATATAATCTCCTACCTTTCATTTTCAACCTTCACATGTGTCTCCTTCTCTAATAATCAAAAAGTGCTATATATTTCATCTCGCAATTTACTTCCGGATGGTTCGTTTTGCACTTTTTTTGCCACATCGGTCACGGGAAAGAAATAAGCGCTGCCGTGGTCTATGGAAACGAGCCCAAAAGTGCACCCAAATAAGCCCAAAATCGCTTATACAAACAGTCAGACCTGGCAACGCAGCCTACGCCAATCATGCGTGAGAGATCTACAAGCTATGGGGCAGAGACGCCACCGTATCTTAGCAACAACTACAGCGCTCACTCTCATTGGTCGTGTCACGCTAAGAGCAGTCTCCAGACAATGGCATCGCAGACAGCTTGCTGTTACTGCTGTAGCCATGACAGTCAGTCCCAGCGACGACGGACAGGGCGCTGTGATAGCTGCCATGTCGCTAACGCTAACGTGGTTGTCATGCCTGCAGCGGCTGTGCAATCACTTTGTCAACAATGCACGTTCGTGTGGTGAATGTCAATATTGCTGCTCAGTTAGTCCATTGTAGATGGTGTATGTTTGTGTGTGTCTTCTGGACAACTATGTAGCTCCACAGCAACTACAGTAACTAACGTAATGGCAGGACCGCCCCGTGCAACGCATGTTAGGCTGCATTATGGTCATGAAGCAATTTCAGATAATTTCGCTCCGATTACAGCAGTGCTTATCAACCCTTTCACGCCGCCGCCCCCCCCCCCCCCCCCAAATAAACGTACTTGATCTGGGGACCCCCCCCCCCATTCTGTTTGACTCCGTTCCACAAGTACATATTGTGAAAATACCCGATCTACAAGCTCAAAACGCCTCACGTTGAGAGGCTTTGTAAGCTTGTAGATCGGCTATTTTCTACATGATTGCCTCTTTCTTACATTCTTTGACAATGTGGCCCATGTTTTCATAGTATAGTTTGTTGACTACTTTTGTTGCAGAAATGCTCATTTCCTTTACTTTCCTTTTTTTATTGTCTCCGCCAGGCCGAAAGGCATGGCGCAAGACTATGTTTCACCCCCTGTCCGTCCGTCTGTGATAGCTAATCTCTCACATCGTTGACTTGATCGCAGCAAAATAACAGCCCGATGAGTCAGTGAGAGCTGGATAAACGAGGTAAAATGTGTCAAAAGGAGTCTGTACGGCTGTCGATAAATGAACACATGACGTCGGTGGGAGAGGACATATTGTGTCTTTTGGACAAACAGCAGCGTCGTGCTGATGTTTGTTGTGTGAAGCAGCTTAATGTCAGAGTGTTTGTGTTGGAGCGCCTCAGTGCGGCTGCAGAGTTCATGTGCAACCTCTTCCAGAGAGAGACAGAGACACTAGAAACTCTGCTGGGGAAAAAAAACACTGCTGGGCATTGACTTTCATATGGACATTGATCTACACACTGCAGGTATATCTGCTACACACACAACATCAAACTACACACTGCAGGTATGATGCAGCGTTTGCATTACAGCCAGCATGCCAGCGTAGTTCCCATATGGTTTCAAGGTGGGCTAAACCATATGGACCCCATGTCAGCAATGTCAGCGGCATCCACTTCAGTCCCAACTGCGATGCCCATGCAGGCTATAAGTAGCTTCTACCTGGCCCTTAGGTGGGCCCCAACTACCCATGTTTATGTGGGACCAAGGCGGGTCCTACCTGGGTTTGCCCATGCAGGCTTTAACTGGGTTCTACCTGGGCCCTAGGTGTACCCTAACCAACCACAGTGCAGTGCCCATCGCTCCAATTGTTGTGACGTCAGGGCTCTCAATACTGCACATTGGTGGAGGAGGGGGGACCGCAGGGCGACCGCACACATCGCTGAACCAATGGTAGCCCACGGATGTTTCCTCTGGGGATTTACAATCTGCCCCTCTATGCCACATATCATCCGCACTACAGGGTCTTCACTGACCGAGCCACGGCCCCACTGACCCTCATGACGCTACGCCACTTATATGAGTTGCCAAGTGGCCGCGGGCGCTACGTGGGCGTGGCCGCGGGCTAGACGCGAGCCCCCGCGTAGCGGGGGCGAGCTTCTAGTTACTACAATGACCATAATGCTTTTGGTGCACTGCCCCTCCTTGTGGCAGGGGAGGTGCGGTGTGGGTGGAATCTCCAACAACAACGTTGAAACAGCATGGTAGTGTTGCCATGTCTGCTTATTATAAGCGGCTTCTTTCTAAAATGTAGTTGATATTTGGGCTTGTATCCAAATGTTTTGATTGTTGTTTAAACCAGTGGTTCTCAAAGATGTTCATGTATTTTTCCACGGACCCCGATCTGAAATTATATTTTGTGCCAGGAAGCCCCAACCAAATATGTGTTGTTAAACGATTAAAAAATACTCCACATTTTGCACTTTTTCCCCCTCAAGATTTTTTGGAAAATAGCAGATCTACAAGCTCACAATGGGTAACATCGCAACGTGTTGTGAGCTTGTAGATCGGCATTTTTCAAATATATAATATCCCATGTTAAAGTGCTCTTGGCTTAGTTATCTTCTTTTGGGCTTGTTTTCATAGACCTGGTTTCTTATTTCTTTCACAATATCTGGCAACACTGGAAGTCAGTTTGTTTACCATCTCCACGTTGTATTTGGATTCTTTCACGCTTGCGCTTGTGAAACACTACACAGGATTATTATTTCATGTCAACATTCAAGTACAACTATCAGAAGATGTAACTCAGGTAAAGTAATGCGTCACTCTTCAAATTTAACAAAAGGTCCGCGAACAAATGCGCAGTTTGGGCTGTTTTCTGTGTTCTGTTGTGTCTAAAATCTCTGGCAGGAGGGGGGTGGGGGGCTGTCCGCTGGCTGCATGACGCGTCGAGACAACATGTAGTGCGGAAAGGAATGATGTAACATCTCGTGACGTAAATAACGTCACGAGATGTTCGAAGATTACTATATATCTCAAAACACAGATCATTCACAAAAATAATAATAATTGAGTCCTAAACTTCATTACCATTGGGTCAGTTTCTTCCAGGGGTGAAATGTCCCTTTAAAGCCTGTGGCCCCAAATGGGCCACCGTAGTGTTTACACGTGGACTTCGATGAAATCACGGGTGAAATCTCGTCGTGCGACACTTCCGAAGCTGCAGGGGCTCATCAAATACAAACACTGTGGAGAGTTTTCTGTCAATATGAACGTCAGATATCAACAAGAAAATATGTAATTTCGAGCGATAAAAATACATGATCTAGCGCACGGGTTTTTAGCTGCGGTGGACTCGGGATGGAGTTATGACCTTTTTCTACTGTACCACTTGTCCTAGGATATAATAATATCAAATAAAGGTAAGAAAAAGGCTATAGTCAGAAATTCTCCTTTAAAGGAGAATTCCGGTCATTTTAAGTGTTATGTTTGATGTGTGTCAAATCACTTACCAACGTAGAAATGAAAATCGCGTTACTCCACAGATCCCCCTATCAACCCCCACCGTTGGCACTAGAGGAGGATCGTGGATAGCCCAAATTCGCCTATTTTAACAAATGTAAAGTCTGTTTTTTTCTCCTAGTACTCATTGTGGAGTCCCATGATAACGTAACAGGCGCTAAAACTCCCGACAAGCTAACGGCTAATAACAGAACGAGCTAACGCTGGGGCTGCTTATCTCTCTGCATGGCAGCCCCAGGTTGCCAGGTCGGGAGAGAAACCAGCAACCAGCATTAGCTCGTTCTGTTATTAGCCGTTAGCTTGTCGGGAGTTTTAGCGCCTGTTACATTATCATGGGACTCAACAATGAGTACTAGAAGCAAAAAAACAGACTTTGCATTTGTTAAAATAGGCGAATTTGGGCTATCCACGATCCTCCTCTAGTGCCAACGGTGGGGGTTGATAGGGGGATCTGTGGAGTAACGCGAGTTTCATTTCTACGTTGGTAAGTGATTTGACACACATCAAACATAACACTTAAAATGACCGGAATTCTCCTTTAACATCATCCTAAATATTGCGGTGAAACTTTGCACGCACATTCGCACTACGTAGAGGAACAAATGCCACCCTTTCAACATTGCCCTATTATAGCGACACCAGGAGGCCAATTTTTGCACATTTTTTTTGTATATTACTCCTTCAAATGTTGTCCAAAAAATGTTTGATGTATCGCTCTTGACCTTTTGGTACCTACCAAAAAGTGACCTTTCAAATGACCAGGTCCAGGCCCGGATTTACAGAGGCCCATGTCTAAAAAGTATTTAATGCAAATTCTTTCTGACACGCACGCGCACACGCACACACACACACACACACACACACACACACACACACACACACACACACACACACACACACACACACACACACCTTTCAATTCCAATAACAGCCACAACACATCCGACATAGTCTAGATTCACATCAGCCTTCAATTCCAGAGCCACAAACAAGCAGTCACTGAACCCGTTTCACTGCCACACCGGGCCCCAACAGAGCTACATCTTGAACATCAGCACATGACACGAACAGCATACAACACAAACTGCAGCAGCAGCAGCAGCATCCAGCAAAGGAAAAGGAAAAATTAGGTATCATAAGGTATGTCACAATTATTACATGATCGCCTAATCGCAAGTATTTGAGATAATCGCAATACTTTTTCAGATAATCGTCATAATTATTTCCATGTTGAAAAATGTTAATATGTTTTGAAACATTAAAAGAAATAGTGGAAATAGCAGTCTGCTATTTCCACTATTTTTATCACTGAACTTTACACTTTTTAAGTTCAGTGTACGACAGAGCACGACAGATACGCATTTAAATCGTTAATCGCAATTATTTGAGCGACAATGTCATAATTGTGACAGTCTTAAACAGGTTCCTACTTGGAGCCGTCTTCATCAGCCGTCTTCAGGGGAGACCCCGAGAAGGAAGAGGTCTTCAGCCGTTCGACCGTGCGGACCAAGTCTTCGGGGGAATCCCCCATGCAGACAAACCCATGGATAGAGAGAGATCTCCAGATCTCGTTCTCTAGGGCAGGGCATCCTCGGATGAGCCTTCCAGCGGCGACTCCCGCCATCTCCATCCTCCATACATCTGGTTAGCTTCACCAGTACTTTATTAGAGGAGGATGTTCTGGGAGGGTGTTACACTGTTGGTGAGAACCTCAGTCTTCTGGGCATTGACGATGCAGATGTCATCTGCAACGTCATATGTATAGTATGTGTGTGTGTGGGGGTGTATGGGTGGGTGTGTGTGTGGGGTGTGTTTGTGTGTGTGTGTTTATAAAATAAAAAAAAGACTACATCAGGGAGCCATCTAGACCTCCTAGTTGTAGTAGTGAAGCCCAGTTCTTGCTCCCCTCCTCCACTGATGTCTTTAATGCATATTCCAGGCTTATAATGAAGAGGGGGGTGTCCCCCCTGCAACACCTCTGCCAGCCTTGAGTATCTGAAAGAAAGAAAAAAGAAAGAAAGAAAGATTCATTCAAGTAACCAAGAGCCACATGTATACTGTATCCTGTCACAACATACAGCCTAGTAAACGTATACTAGGCCGTATGTTGTGACAGTATACGTATACTAGGCTGTATGTTGTTACAGGATACAGTATACGTATACTAGGCTGTATGTTGTGACAGGATACAGTATACATACTAGGCTGTATGTTGTGACAGTATACAGTATACGTATACTAGGCTGTATGTTGCGACAGGATACAGTATACGTATACTAGGCTGTATGTTGTGACAGTATACAGTATACGTATACTAGGCTGTATGTTGCGACAGGATACAGTATACGTATACTGTATCATGTCACAGCATACACAGCCTAGTATACGTATACATGAGCTTTTAGATCGGCCAATATCACAATGTTTGCCTCTTTCTTACATAATATTTGACCATTTGGCCAATTTAGTATTAAAGTCATTAAGTTGTAACTTTATAAATGTGCAAATACCCTGTATACACTTAAGGGCATAGCAGTGGCGCCCATGTTGTGGTGTCAAACCCATTAATATTAGATTTCCGAAATATTTTGTATAAATGATGTTAAGCCTGGAACCATGCCATCCAGAATCCTGGTGAATGTGTGAAGTGATTTACTGGGCCCAGTGGTGTAAAAAGGTACTCACATTCTTTACTTGAGTAAAAGTACCAATACAACAGTTTAGAAATACTCTATTACAAGTACAAGTCTGGTATTCAAAATTTACTTGAGTAAAGTACAAAAGTATTGGCATCAAAATATACTTAAAGTACCAAAAGTAAAAGTACTCATTATGCACAACGTGTTACGATGTGACGCATTGTGAGCTTGTAGATCGGCTATTTTCAAATAGCCAAACTATATAGGCCATAGGGCTGAAGTGGTATGTTTTGTAATAATAATCCAAATCTACAAAGTAACTAGTAACTAAAGTTTTCAAATAATTGTAGTGGAGTAGAAGTAAAATATTTGTCCCTGGAATGTAGTGGAGAAGAATATTAAAATACTGCAGTAAAGTATAAAAGCTCCTCAAAATTGTATAGTAGTACTTGAGTACATGTACTTATTACTTTAGTTTACACCACTGACTAGGCCTGCATAATCCGTGTACGTAGCGTTCAATTGATATCCGTTCTCAAATCCCAAAATCGAAAATCGGAAATTGTCCGTTCAGTTTATATCCGTTCTTAAGTCCCAACATCGAAAATAAGAAATTGGCTTCATCTCATGAATGGAAAACGGAAATTGACCCGTTTTTTAATTTAATTTTTTTGTTAAACACAATTTTTGCCAAGATATCAAGTATTACTTTACAAGCCCGTATCTTGCGTTCAGTCTATTATTCAATGTGAAATCAAAAATCAAAAATCGAAAATTGGCTTGATTTTCAATTTTAGCCTTTCATCTACATGAATGGAAAACGGAAAATTACCTGTTTTTTAATTATCGATCATTCATATGCATTATTATACAAAGTTACGGATAGGGAGGGGGCGGAGCCGAGACTCCACCCCCTCCCTACGCGCCATCTTGGTGAGGTCCGGTTCGGTCCAGCAGCACCGTGTTAGCTCCGGCTAAGTGTAACACTGTAAACAAACACATAGCAGCTACTTTAGCTAGTCACTGCTAGAACATTTTACGCAGATTAAGAGGAAACAATACGAGGAGAAGATTACATTTATTATCGGTATCGATCCGTATAAGCTTGTTACGAGTGAGTTTAGTGTCAATAAGGATCTTTATCCGCCGGGCCATACATTATCCGGATATTGTATGATTATTATTTAGTGTTTACACGCAGTGCCCACTACACTATGGACCAGTTGATGGCCTACAACAGCCTTGAGGCTCAATCTTATTTGTGCAAGGGTAAGTAAGTTTGTTTTTATTATTTTGTTTTATCGTTTGACAGGTAATGTTGGTGAACTGTAGAAGTGCTGTGCAAGTCTGTGTGTTAGCGTGGCTACTGTTAGCCTTGGATCAAGACTATCGTAGATTTATTTTATCTGAGTCAGACTTGATCAAATACAACTAATATATAGTCTTGATCCAAGGCTAAGCTTTTTAGCCCTGGCGTTAGTGAGTTCTCTCTAACTTAGAGAGAACTCTAACGCTGGACTAAGCTACTGTGTGCCCAAAAGAAGTCAGACGTAAACAAAGCCCAAATATGGGCCTTATTAATGACCCAAAATAATTCATGAAAGTCGAGTCTGTCCATTGTGGCTGGCATGCAGATAGTCAAGCTTTGTTCTTTGAGAGTTTCATAGGGGGAAAAACACAAGTAAAAAGTACTAGCCTGGTTACCCAGCACTTTTCATACAGTCAGTGGCTGGTCTTACAAGCAGGGTCTTACAAGACTGGGTCAAAATGTACCACAACCAGGGTCGGTAACACCACAGCATTCTAACTAGATATAATTACAATTACGATCAGGGGTCTTCAACGTTTTCAGGCCAAGGACCCCTTGGCTGAGAGCGAGATAAAGCAGGGACCCCCATTATATTGTATAGAATATTTCTTTTTTCATAGATTTCATAGGCAGCTTCATAGACTTGTTCCACAGCACTATCATGTTGGATTCATGTTAATGTGTATTTCCAAACATTTAATCATGCACTTAAACAACACTTATACCTGACCTTTCACTCTGTACTTAGCCTGCTCTTTTTCCCCGCTATACTAAACCACTTTGCCGAAGATAGCAGATCTACAAACGCACAACGCCTTTGGCTAAAGTTCCTCTCAGAATAGGGATACTTGGTTGAAGTGGTTTATGTAAAAATCACACAAAGATTTGGCGGACCCCCTGTAGTAACTCTGAGGACCCCCTGTTGAAGACCTCTGCTTTAGATATTATTTGATTTTTTTGTTGCACGCATGCAGTGTTGTCCTATGTAAGCTGAAGACAATAATACCCTAGCGGTCTGTTCTATCACAGTAATATCACTGTTTACTCTATTCTCAGGTGCTGCACTCAGCAACCGAGGGAGAAGCCAACCTCTCCCTGGATCATGGCCCCAGAGCACAGCACACTGGGGCGGTGCTTGACGCACACTCTGACTGCAAGTCTGGACTGTGTGAGGTCTGGTCCCGTGTAGGTGCTGCGCTGCAAGAGTCCAGAGGAAAGACACAGTAGAACCTTACTCTAGGTGCTTGTGGCCCACTTCAGCGACTGAGTCAAAGTGTGGTAACGTGAGTTGTGTATTTTAAATTGAGCATATTGTTCTAATTCATTAGAACCAGGGTCAGTGAAACCACAGCATTTTAACTAGATAATGACAATGCTTTATGTATTATTTGATTGAAGCATGCAGTGTTCTCTTATTTAAGCAGAAGAAAATGATCTAAAAGTTAAATGATATCCTACCGGTCTGTACTATCACAGTAATATTCCCTGTTTATTTTATTCTCAGGTGTTTTTGACCCATCTGCAAGTAATAACCTGAAACACCTCCAAGGAGTCTAATTAAGACCATCTGCACTCCAGGCAGCTCCCAACACAGCGTGTAGCAGCAGGACCCTCGCTACAAGAAGAGTCACTCCAGGCAAGGCAGCATGACGCTGGCCACCAACAGAGCCGTGCCTACTGCTCAAAAGCCCAGCAGTTTGATCAGCGTCACCACCAGCGTCCATCAGATTTTCCTGGAGACTGTGTACTGTACTGGTTGGCAGAGGATTCAACATTGCAGATAGTGTAGGATCTGTCATGGCATGATTAGTCACACTAGCCTTTACAAAAGGGGGAAAAACAGCTATATTAATCTAAACTAATATTATACTTTACTATATGCTATATTATACTACTATATTGTGAACTCTCTATACATACATACTGTATATCTCTACATATCTACTATTTTAATGTGCTTCACCAAAACGAAAAATGTACTAATCTTTGTGCAGTAGTAGCCTCGTGAAGAGGATTCAAGCTCTTAAAAGAGATGACTTCAAGAGCTTGCACTTAAATTGTGAATAAAATGTTTTATTGAATGCCATTATTTGCCTTGCATATTCTGTAATCTGTAGCCTACTATTGATAAATGTCCTACTTGGCTTAAATTAAGCAGTTGTTTTTATGAGTGATGTTTAGATTAGATTTAGTTTCAACTTTATTGTCACTGCACAGAGTACAAGCACTACTGAGACAACAAAATGCAGTTTCGCATCTACAGCTGAGTTACAGTGTGTCATGTCCAAGGAGGAAGAAACTGCAGGAGATTCTTCTTACTGAGAAAGTGGCTGAGAACAAGAGAATCATGTGTTATCACTATAATCAATGCAATGGTTCTCATACTTTTCCATGTCAAGGACCCCCAAATTAATATGTATTAGCCCCATCTGAAAATATTTTGTCCCAGGGACCCCCATACTATGTTTGTGTTGTAAAATGTTTCAAAAACATTCAAATTCTTCTGAAAATAGCCGATCTACAAGCTCACAACACATCACATTGAGAAGACTCAGACGAGGAGCATGGAGTTTGGTTATATTTCAAATAGCCAATGTACAGGGAGGTGCTTAAAACAGATGTTGATGCTACGTATATATTAAGGACCCCTGGGGGGTCCCTGAACCCCACGTTGAGAACAATTAGTGTATGTATAATACAGGGCTCTTCAACAGGGGGTCAGGGACCCCTAGGGATCCTCAGAGTTACAGGGGGCCGCCTAATCTTTGTGTATTCTGGAGGGAACTTTAGGGAAAATAGCCGATCTACAAGCTTGTAGATCTGCTATTTATAGGCAATGAGGTTTGGTGTAGATGGGGGGGGGGGGGGCAGACCAAGTGAAAGGTCAAGTTTATGGTTTAAGTGATTAAATGTCTGAAAATACAAATGAACATGGATCCAATATAGTGCTGTCAAACCTATGAAGCTAACTATGAAATCTATGAAAAGTTTGAATCTGCCACACAATTGTATACAATATGTAGTGGGGATCTCTGATCATCTCTCAGCTATGGGGTCCTTCGTCTGAAACACCTTGAAGACCCCTGGTATAATATATAAATAGAATGAACTGTAAGCGTAGGTATGAATGTGACATATACAGAACAGTATGAACACTAAACTGGTGTACTGTAAATGTTATGTATTGTACAGTCAGAGGTATACAGTGTGTACATATACCTACAGCTGTTAATCTGTAACATTCACTTTGTGTGTTTGGGATATTTCACCCCCAAAATGACCTTTTCTATGGATTAGTCACCCCATGGAGACTTGAATTGATGGAAAGTAACTAAGTACATGTACTCAAGTACTGTAATTAAGTGCACTTTTGAGGTATTTGTACTTTACTTGAGTATTTCCAATTTCCAATACTTTTACTTCTACTCCACTACATCTCAGAGGTAAATAGTGTACTTTTACTCCACTACAATTATTTGAAAACTTTAGTTACTAGTACTTTGTAGATTTTGATTATTATTACTGAACATACATTAACCACTTCAGCCCTATATACATTTTGGCCATTTGAAAATAGCCGATCTACAAGCTTACAATGCTTCCGATGTGACGCATTGTGAGCTTGTAGATCTGCTATTTTCAAAAGATGTTTATACATTTGAAAACTTGAAATGGGACATTCCAGTACTTTTACTTTTGGTATTTTAAGTACATTTTGATGCCAATACTTTTATACTTTTGAATTGCGGACCTTTACTTGTAACAGAGTATTTCTACATTGCAGTATTGATACTTTTACTTAAGTAAAACATTTGAGTACTTTTTCCACCACTGGGTATATGTTGTACAAACAAAGACATTAACACTATAGATATTGCTGTCTAGAATGTGTACATTATTAATATTGTACCTTCAGGCGTCCTAGCCTACTGTATGTCTTGGCATTTATATTTCACTATGGCACCATCCATACTAGTCCAAACAGTATAGGCCTACAATACATATTAACACATTTCTACCAGTTTATACTGTTCATAATACTGTATCTTAGCTCTTTAATTCCAACCCTTTATTTGTTCGTTATATAATTTAGAATACATCATGTACTATTATACTGTAATACTCATGGCATGACACATAAATCATGATTATCGCATTCTCAACCATTTAAACCCAGTTGGTGTGAATATCCTGTACCCTTCCTATACCCGATTCCTCTTCCAGCGATCCAGAAACAGATGTGTGCCTAGCTACTGTGTACTTGTTACGACCTTATAAGGTGTCTAGAGGCTAAGGAGTAACACATACACAGGTAACGAAAAAGTGTACATTAATATTAGGATCAACCTTAAGTTTACAATGGATAATTAAGCAGATCAGGGAAAGCAACAAACTTCAGGGTGGCCAAAGCCAAAATACCCCAACCCTACCTGAAAAGAAAACAACCTAAACTCCACCAAAACAAAGTTACAGTATAGGCTCCCTAACTAAACAAAACAGGGTCAAAAGGGGGAACAAAATAAATGGCGGCACATCCCTACAAGCTTCCCTTCTCTATTATACTCAGGAAAAAGGTTTGGAATATGATTACGTTTCCTATCTAAGAATAGTCTATACTTTAAACACTAAGTAAATAAAGTTACCTACTTACGCACTAAGCAGGAAAAAGGTATGGCACACAGCCTATAGACCTACAGTAGCAAACACCAGCTAACTAACAGAAAGGGTTCAGCACATGGAGGTGACGGATGGTAAAAAGGCTGATGAGGAGCTTCTCCCAGGCTTTTATGCTGTCTGGGCTGATTGAGGAAGCTTTTAATGCTCTTCAGGTTGCCCTGGTTGAGCTTAGACTGGTTTTAAATGCAAGCAAAACTAAATTCATGCTGTTCACTAGGGCTAAAACCACCAACCTTAGTAATATAGTCATAACCTCTTCAAGTGGTGCTACAATAGAAAGGGCCACGGAATACAATTACCTTGGCATCTGGCTAGATGAGAAATTGTGTTTTAAATTTCACATTGAAAACCTTGTCTCTATAGAAATAAATCTTGCCTTCCTGCATCCAGTAGGAAAACAATTAGTATGGAGACATTATCTATAGAACTGCTACTCCATCAATTTTAAAGCGCCTCGACACTGTGTACCATTCTGCCCTAAGATGGGTCACTGGTGACAGCTATGGTACCCATCATTGTACACTCTATGGGAACGCAGGCTTATCCTCTCTATCTGAGAGGCGTGATAAGCACTGGTACAGTATGTATTTATTTCTAAAGCCATCTCAGGAATGCTGCCCCCTTATATTTGTTCTATGTTGGATCAGAACCCTATTACATACCAGACCCGCTCAACTGATCTCCTGACACTCAAGGTTCTTTTTGCACAGACAGAGTTAGGCAAGACAGCATTTTCTGTCAGTGCTCCATCTGCCTGGAATGAGCTCCAGAGGCCCTTGAAAATCAAATCACTTCCATCTTTAGGTCATTTCAGGGAAATGACTTCCAACAATTTTGTTCAGGATTGTAACTGCTTTATTTAATTTAATTTTGGTAGATCTGTTCTAGTTCTTTGAGTATTTTAGTTTTTTTTGAGTGATTTCTGTATTCTGATTCATGCTTATGTTGCTGTATGTGAATGTCTATTCCTGTTGTTGATTACTGTGTTCTGTTTCTCGGCTACATTGAAAATGAGGGCCTGCCCCTCAACTGTACTCCGAGCTGAAATAAAGGTTATGATGATGATGAGGAATGAGGCCCAGGTGTGTCTCCAGACACCACGCCACTCCTCCAATCTCTACTCCACCCTCCATTACCAAGTAGGGCACTGAAAACACTCAGAGGGTTAAAAACACAATATGAGGCCACATAGGGCCGTAACAGTACTCAATGTATAACTATACATATATATATTACACTGTACTGAAAAATGACACCATTATCGCATTCTCTCAGCCACTGTTCGCTGTGGACACGCCACCTGCTGACTCCTGAAGATCTGATCAGTAAACCCAAACGGAATCTGCAGTTTTTTTTCTGTTTTTCAGTGGTGATTCAGGAGGAAAATCTGTGGGATTCTGCGGGGTGACTTTTTAAGGTTTTAGACAGTTATCCAGTACTATAATCAATGTGTTTGGAGCAAGAATAACAACCCTAAACATGCTAAATAAATCTTAAAGTACCACAAAGTAAGATCCATTAGTCAAACCTTTGATTTTGTCATTTTTTATTCAATACTAATTCACTCCTTCATGAACATTCTTTAGTACATATTCAATTCAAATAACAAATGTGCAATAAAATGTAAATTTGCCACTGAAATGCATTGGGAACAGGTAGATTAAACATTAATCTAAGAAAACAATAATTTACCAATGGGTCCAACATGAACATACATAAATTCATTCTCTAAATAATGTAATAAATACATAAATAAGTATAGTGCAAATGCGAGAACTGATATTTTTTTAGAACAATTTAAATAAAAAGAATTTACAATTAAACCACAGATGTTTGTTTTTTCTGTATGTATGCAAGTCTGTACATTGGAAAGGAACAGTTTACTTTAACTACTTACACTCTCTATTCTAAGACAAATAGACCTGAGTTGCAACTGTACTTTCCTTTACACGAATTCTCTCTCATAAAAATAGCCGATCTACAAGCTCACATCGCGCCGCATTGTGACACGTTGTGAGCTTGTAGATCTGCTATTTTTGGCTAATGTTATCCCCAGAATATGGATGCTGGATTTTCTTTTTTTTAATTAAAAGGAGGGGAAAAAAGAACATTTTACATAATCGTTAAACATACATTAATTAATTTGTTCAATAAATACATTTGGAACAAATACATACAACAGATATAGTGCTTGTTCAAGAGAGGATACAAAGCACTTCCGGAACATTAAATAATCATTGAAAAACAGATGATTGTTTTTTTCTGCAAGTCTATGCATTTGAAAAGAACAACTTTAACATTCTATACAAGACAAGGCAACATTTAACAACCATTAAAGCGTGAGTGAGTCAGTCAGTCAGTCAGTCAGTCAGTCAGTCAGTCAGTCAGTCAGCCTGAGGCTTTCAGCCAGGCATTCTGAGTCAGTCAGTCAGTCAGTCTGTGGCTTTCAGTCAGGCAGTCAGTCAGCCAGCCAGCCAGATAGCCAGCCTCTGGCTTTCAGTCAGTCAGTGGGGGTTATTCTGCCGACAGTTGAATTTGGCAATAAGCATCATTGTAATGTTGTGTTCAGTCAGGCTCCGTCGGTACTGTGTAAGCAGCATAGTGTAATGTGAGAAAAGACTCAACATCCACTGAGGTAGCGGGGTGATGGAGGTACAATGATGCTAGTGGGGCAAGAGTGGGCATTCTGTCCTCCCTGGCAGCCCACCACTCCACAGGACTGACATACTCAGCATCACTCTAGTCCATGTGGACGTAACGATGTCATTCCTCAGCTGACACAAGGGTAAGGGCAGGGGCCACCTGGACATAGTCCTGAATGTTCTTTCTTAGACCAGCCAATTGCTTGGTAAAACACTGGGAGGGCTTTGAAGAGATCCATGCTGGGGTGTCTCTCCATCACAGCCTGCAGCTTTGCAGAGCAGTTAGCCATGGTCTTCTGGAAGAGCTGAGAGTAGGCATCATGCTCATTCTCATCCAGCTCCCCCAGCTGCTCTTTGGTCCCAGGATGCCAGTCTTCAGCCCCTGCACTGCAGCCGTATTCAAACATGTAGAGGTTGTCAAGTTGACCATGGATAGTGGCAGCAGAAGGGTTGGATGTCTCCTGTTGAGGAGATGTGCCAGACATGTGATGTGTCTGGAGTTGGGGAACAGGCCATGAAGAATGATGTTGAAGGCTTTCTTCATGTAGCTTGCTGAGTCTGTGACAAAAGCCCACACGTCACTGAGGTTGATGTTGTAGCTGTTGAGGCAAGAGATGACTGCCTGTGACACAGTGTTGAAGTTGACTCTCTCAAGGAACACAATATCTGATGTCAGAGATGGCTCGCCAACGGGTTGCAGAAGAATTCCGAGGACACAGCGACCACAGGCATCTGTTGTCTCATCTAATAAAACATAGATGGCCTTTCACTCCACCGCACTCTTGATATCCTCCACATACTGAGGTAACAGCTCTAGCAGGTAGTCTGAGCGGAAGTGGGACAGAGCTGGAAGGGATCCTCCCTGCTTTGCAGCCAGTGTGGGAGCTTTCTCAAGGGGAATATCTGCCTCAACCAGTCTTAGTAAAACTCCAGCACAAACTCCTTCCTCTCAGCAGTAGATGGGGTCTTGGAGAGGCAGGCAGCCAGAGTTTGAGTCCTCGATCGTACTGGAAAACAAAGAAAGGTTCGATAATGTAAAATAAACACAGTATTACATTACATTACAGTCATTTAGCAGACGCTTTTATCCAAAGCGACTTACAATAAGTGTATTCAACATAGGTAGGGAACGAAAACTACTAATCACCAGAAGTTTTAAGTACATTTCCTGCAAAAACAAGCAACCAAGAGTATACCTAGCGCTAAGGTAAAAGTGCAATATATCAGCTACCTACTTTCTTAAACAGATGAGACAAAAATGGCAAAATCAAATGAGCACGAGCTAAAACAAATAAGTGTATCGACTAAACAAGATCCAATAAAACAATACAAAAATAAAACAAGAGTTCGTACAACTAGTTAACAACAAGTAGGCCAGGCAAAGAGGAAGGATAGTGTTTCCTGAAGAGGTGGGTTTTCAGCCTGCGGCGAAAGATGGGCAGTGACTCTGCTGTCCTGACATCAGTGGGAAGTTCATTCCACCACTGTGGGGCCAGAACAGAAAAAAGTCGTGACCGTGTCGATCGACCAGAAGGACCGTTGAGTGGCGAGGGAGTCAGTCGCCCCGAGGTGGCAGACCGGAGTGGTCGGGCAGGGGTGTGGGCATTGACCAAAACCCGGAGGTAAGAAGGAGCTGTTCCTTTCACTGCTCTATAGGCTAGCACCAGGGTTTTAAACTGAATGCGAGCTGCTACGGGGAGCCAGTGCAGAGAACGGAGAAGGATAGTTGTGTGGGAGAACTTGGGGCGGTTGAACACCAGACGAGCCGCAGCTTTCTGAACAAGCTCCAGAGGTCTGATGGCTGATGCCGGAGCACCAGCAAGGAGGGAGTTGCAGTAGTCCAGGCGGGAGATGACAAGAGCCTGGATGAGCACCTGGGCTGTTTTCTCCGTGAGGAAGGGGCGAATCCTCCTGATGTTGTAGAGGAGGAATCTGCAGGACCGTGTCACTGATGCGATGTTAGCCGAGAACGACAGTTGATCGTCCAGGGTCACACCCAGATTCTTCGCAGTCCGAGTTGACGTCACCACAGCATTCTCAATGGTGATGGCCATGTCTCGGTGAGGACAGCCCTTCCCCGGGATCATTGTACAGAAAATCAAATAATAATGCAAACCTACTGTAAGCTCACATATACAAGCCCCTCACAAATATCTGCCTTTCAGGTGTGTATTGTTGAGTGCTGGTCACAATGAAGCGCCTCTACCTCACTAATAACATAATACAGCTTTATTTTCTTTACAATTATCATACTAAACACATTACTGTCAATAGTAAGAACTGCAGTAGTGCACACATGAACCAAACTTCTCTGTCTTCATATTTGATTAAATGTTCTCACTACTCACAAAAATGTACATTACAGGTTGAGCATAATCATCCTGGCTGCTAGACTAGGTATATGTAACAAAACAAAGCAAACTGAAAACGAGTATTTTTGTAACCATCACTGGTTACAAAAAACATTCTCAATAGTCTTAGACTATTGAGAAGCAGTTGCAGTTGGGGAACAGGCCATGACCAGGGGTCTTCAAGAGGGGGTCCGGGATCCCTAGGGGATCCTCAGTGTTACTACAGAGGGGCCCAAATCTTTGCGTTACATTAACCACTTCAACCCTAGCATCCCTATTCTGAGGGGAACATTAGCAGAAAATAGCAGATCTACAAGCTCACAATGCACAACTTAACATGAATCCAACACATTAGTGCTGTCAAACAAGTCTATGAAGCTGTCTATGAAATATATGAAGATGTTTAACGTGCAACACAATTTTATACAATATGCAGTGAGGGGGTCCCTGCTTCATCTCTTAAGAGGTCCTTGGCCTGGAAAACATTGAAGACCCCTGGTCTACTATTCTCCTCTATGGGCTATATTTCTTAAGATAAGCACTAAAGCCGATTTACATAAAATAAAACTATTGTTTCTCTTTATAACGCTGCAGCTGTCGTCCCTCTGCCTTGCCTGGCCAGTGTTGCAAAAAATAAATAAAGTAATTTCATCAACTTACCAGTGAGCGTGGGTCTGAACACCGAGATAATATGAATGGAGCTGGACGGAGCAGCAGAGTGATTGGAAGATTGCTTTGCGGCGATATCAAAGCGTGACGTTACGACCTCACCAAGATGGCGCGTAGCGAGGGGGTGGAGACTCGGCTCCGCCCCCTCCCTATCCGTAACTTTGTATAATAATGCATATGAATGATCGATAATTAAAAAACAGGTAATTTTTCGTTTTCCATTCATGTAGATGAAAGGCTAGAATTGAAAATCAAGCCAATTTTCGATTTTTGATTCTGGATTTCACATTGAATAATAGACTGAACGCAAGATACGGGCTTATAAAGTAATACTTGATATCTTGGCAAAAATTGTGTTTAACAAAAAAATAAAGTTAAAAAACGGGTCAATTTCCGTTTTTCCATTCATGAGATGAAGCCAATTTCTTATTGTCGATTTTGGGACTTAAGAACGGATATAAACTGAACGGACAATTTCCGATTTTTGATTTTGGGATTTTATTTTGAAAATCAACTGAACGCTACGTACACGGATTCTGCATACAGTAGCCCTGTCTTAGCATCACAATCAAACATGGCTCAACAATACAACATATTCACTTCACATCACATCACATCACACCACAACAATGCTGCATCCTGACTAGTTGTTGCTACCAAGTAAAATAAAAGTGAAATTACACGCAATTCCATCAATTCATTTAATGCTAAGCAGCTAATTAGCTAAGCTAGTCACCTGCAGAAACTTACCTCAGTTGGGTCAGATGGAGAAAATGCACTTCTGTTTGTGTTTTAGCAGCTTTCACCACTCTGGTAAACACTGACAATGTCTACTCAACGTTCATCTGGAGTAATGTTATATTATGAGTTGTTTATTTTGATCTTTTACTTCCAAAACATTGCAGAGACTGTGTGTGTGTGTGTGTGTGTGTGTGTGTGTGTGTGTGAGGGGGGGGCGGAGCCCGACAATTGGAGGAGTTAAAAAGCCCGCCCCTCCCTCCCTGCTCTAGGGAGTGTGGAGCAATAACTAACTACCTTCCAGGGCAGGGTTTCTCAAAGTGGGTGCCCCGTGGCAGACGATGGCACCCTAGGGTGCCGTGACACAAGTCCAGGGGTGCCACAGCAGGATACTAGTATTTGGAATTCATCAATATCACTTCAGTTTAACCACTTAGACCCTCTAGATTTAATTAGTAAAACGGACCTTGCGACACATTGTGAGCTTGTAGATCGGTTATGTTTGGCTAATATTCCCCCCAGAATAGGGATGCTGGGGTTCAAGTGGTTAAACGTCAAGTATAACGTCAAACTGTCCTAACTCCAAAATAAATTATTCTCTCAAGTTTTCACTGTGACACGCTTTATCTTAGGGGGAAAGATTTACATATTTGCGTAGCATAAGTTGACATAAATGTAAGGTGCTATAAAGTAACAATGTTATTCAGGGGTGCCGTGGATTACAAGTTTATTCACAGGGATGACCTGAGAGATATATAAAGTGGTTAAAATGATGGTAACGCTATATCAACTATAATTGTCTCCGCCAGGCCGGAAGGCATGGTGAGAGTATGTTTTGCCCCCTGTCCGTCCATGTGTCCATGCAGTGTCCGTGTGTGTCATTCTGTCTGTGTACAGCTAATCTCTGGCACCGTTGGCTTGATCGCATTAAAACTGTGCACACACACTCCCTGGATGCCAGAGCAAAACCTCTGCCCCACATTTTTCACATGGGCCTTTTATAGCGCCACCAGGAGGCCGATTTGTGCAAAACAATTTTTTTGACAGTACTCCTACAGATTTTGCCCAAATATCCCGCAAATCGGTACACAGTATCTCTATAGTCATTAAACTAAATCTTTCAGATTTTTCATATTTCATCCTGATTGGCTAAAATTTGCTTCCAAAGTGTGCAGGAGTGCTCCGTTTTGAACAAAATGCCTCACATCATGAGCACAGCTTGCAATTTCCGTGAAATTGTCCACACACATTCCCACTAGACTGAGGAAGAAATGCCTCTTGAAATGTTTCAAATCAGCCTCAATGTGGCGCTATAACAGGCCGATTCGTGTTTTTACCTATAACTGCACCGTGTAAAACTTTGTATGCACACTTTCTAGAGGCCAAGGAAAAACCTTTGCCCTGCATTTTTCACATTTGCCTTTTATAGCGCCACCACCAGGAGGCCAACTTATGTAAAACAATCTTTTTGATATTAAGCCTTCAGATTGTATGCAAATTTCACGCAAATCGGTGATGTCTGCAGTCATGTGATCAAGACGGATCTATTTGATTTTTCATATTCCATCTTGATTGGCTAAGATTGACATCTAAAGTTGGCAGGAGTGGCCCGTTTTGAACAAAAATGCCGCAAATGATGCACGCAGTGTTAGATTGGGTGAAACTTTGCACGCACATTCGCACTACAGTGAGGAACAAATGCCACCCTTTTAACATTGCCCTATTATAGCGCCACCAGGAAGCAAATTTTTGCAACACTTTACTTTTGTTACGCACACAAATTTTGAACAAACATCATGCAAATCGGTACACATTATCTCTATAGTCAAGTGATCAAGATGGTTCTGTCCGATTTTTCATATTCCATCCTGGCTAGCGAATTCCAAACATTGCTGGCCCACAATAACCTACCTGACCTGGCGGAGACCTGTGCTCCGAGGAGCACTTTTCCTAGTTTTCAAAATGTAACAGCGATTTGTTTGTAGCTTTGCGCCTGTACACTTGTGATGTGAAACAAAGTGAAGTTGAGTTGAAGTTGTCAGACATTCTTCTTTAAAGGAACCTCTCACTCTCAAATCTTTTCTCTATTCCTCCGCCTCTTCGCCGAATTGATCTCTGCAGTGTTGTTTGATATAGAACATGTCTGGCTGGCCCTCATTAATGTCCATGGGATTCATTTGGCTCTGCATGTGTCTGTAACTCTCGCCTTGTCTTCAGCCTCACACAGGTTCATCTGGCATTCTACATTATCTGGCATCATTGTGCATAAAACACTCGGCCTTCGCCTAGTTGGCAGTGACACGTGTTATCACACACAGACACACGCACGTGTGTTTAGCTCCAGACCTACTTTGCGCTCAGCACCACTCCACTCTCACCCCTGCAGTCCTAGTAATGAAGTAGTTGTTTGGGATAATAATTAGACAGACATAAGCATTCAGTCAGGTCAAGGGAAAGACTGGCATAGTGAGTTCTCTTCCATTAAATCTTTCTAATAAGCAGTGGTGTAAAGTAACTAAGTAAATTTACTCAAGTAATGTACTTTAGTACAATTTTGAGGTACTTTTAGTTTACTGGACAATTTCCAATTGTCTATACTTTTTACTTCTACTCCACTACATCTCAGAGGCAAATATTGTAGCCTACTTTAACTCTGCTACACTTATTTGAAAACTTTAGTTTTTCTTTGCAGATATACATTATTACATTATAAAACGAACGATCGTCTACGATGAACATAGACGATCTACAAGCTCACTACGCGTCGCATCATGAGCTTGTAGATCTGCTATTTTCAAACATTTTAGTACTTTTACTTTAAGTACATTTTGATACCAATACTTTTGTACTTTTACTCAAGTAATTATTTAAAGGAGACACACCATGAATTTCACTTTTTTTTATTTTTTTGGTATTTTTTTGGCTCCCCAGTGTCTCTTGTACCCCAAAAAATATATTTTTTTAACATTCAGTCATTCATTCTCATTTCAGAGATTTTCAGAATGGGCGTGTCTAAACAGGCCATCTCAGAATGGCAAGTTTGCTTACCTCACCAAACTTTCTGCCCATGTATTTTGACAGACAGAATTGCTCAGTACCGCAGTACAGCACCCCTCTGCCCAACAGGACGTTTTGGTATTGCAGCTGAAAGTGCTTTATAAGCCTGAGAGAATTGACTTGAGATGAGTATATCTGAGTGTTGATTTAGGCTCAAACCTTTTGAAAATGGTTTGAGGGACATACACCATATGATATTAAATATCAAATACTTTTTTTAAATTCATGGTGTGTCTCCTTTAATTCCGGACTTTTACTTGTAACAGAGTACTTCTACATTGCAGTATTGACACTTTTACTTCAGTAAAACATTTGAGTACTTTTTCTACTAGTACTGCTTGTAAGCCTTATGTCTCAACCTCAGTGGGAGACAGATATATAGGTGCTGAATGACTGTTTCATGACTTTGTCCTTAGTTGATGTTGAAAGGTGAAACAAGTAAAGGTTTAAATGGCATCTTTGCCTCATTAAACATTGCCCACAATACTGTGGTGACAGTTACAAGAAAGGAACAAAAAGTCAATTTGTGGAACATGACGTTTTCCCGGAGTAATGTTTAGGTATAGTGCCACAGTATCTTATTGGCTCTAGTTTAAAATCTTTCATTTGATTCTCTGCAACACAACCCCTCAAACTACAAAAAGCGATAAAGATCACGGCTTCACCCCATTCATACCAAGTTCCAAGACAGTTTCTTTGGAACTTAAATGAGACCCACTTGGCGCATAAATAAGTAAATAAATAAAGGCCGAGATGATCACCGGGAAGTTTCTGACATGTGGAATCACCCCTTAAGCTGCTGCTGAATGTTTCAGAGGAGGAGGCTGCTCTCTTTGCAGGGTGCGATAAGGCTACTGGTGTCATGTCTGTGGAGGATGAGGCGAGGGAACTGTAACCAGCTCTGTGCTCTCTCCTCTCGTCATCACACTAATTAGAGAGAACAGGGTTTGAATCTTAGCAGGGACACGTCCCCCCCCCCCTCTTTTCACAGTAGTTCAGTGAGCGTGTTCATGTGTTTTCATGATGACATATGCATGTTGATGTGTGATGTGCACAGTAAAAATCCTCAGTGTTCGTTTATCCAATTTATCCATTTGTAAAAATGTTGTAACATTTCCCTCCCTGTTGGGGCGGAAACTTTGCATGTGCAAAACTAAATCCAGAAATGAAAATAAATGAATAAACGACTGTGTTCCAATGTAGTCATTATTTCGTCCAAAGCTCTTGTTAAAGGGATAGTTCACCCCTAAAATGATTTTTTTCCTATGGATTAGTCACCCCATGGAGTCTTGAATTCATGGATATTTTTTTGTTTTTGTCGCATTCCTAAGCCAATAATTTGATGACCGGCAGCGGTTCCGGTAGGAGACACAAAGAGTGTCATGAAATTATTGGCTTAGGAATGCGACAAAAACGAAAAAATATCCATGAATTCAAGTCTCCATGGGGTGACTAATCGATAGGAAAATAAATGTTTTTTTTGGGGTGAACTACCCGCACGTACAGACGTAACCACTTTCAACCTGCTGGCCCTATACTTTGGACATATGGTTTTAAAGCCTTTCAAAAAATCAGCTGTGTCACATACACGTGGACTTGTCGATCTGCTATTTCTGCTACTTTTGCGGGGCACGTCATTTGGGAACGTATAACATTGGTCATTCATTTATGGAAAAAAACATAAAAAGATGAATTATGGACATACAAGGTTTCTGCCCAACAGTGACGATTTGCACACTCCGAGGGTTAAATGAACACTTTTTGTTTTTACAGTGTATCTGTAAAGAGCAAGCTGTTTGAACACCAGTTGGCAGCTCAGTGTGTGTTATATATACGTGCAGATGTGTGCGCATAGCTCAGTGTGTGTTATATACGTGCGGATGTGTGTGCGTATGTGAGTGGTGCAGCGGTGCGGTGGCGAGACACAGGCGATGATAAAGAGCGGGCTTAACCCATTAAAACCGGGAACGCGTCTGTGTCCTTTTTAGATGTCTTTGGCTATTGAAAAATAGCAGATATACAAGCTCATGGCGCGGCACCGAGTGCCGCGCCATGAGCGTGTAGATCTGCTATTTAAAAAAAATCCTGAACATTTTGTGCAAATCTTTACAAAATGTCTTCTAAATCCTATAAGTTTTTTTTTTTAAAAACCTATGTTGCTATATCAGTGGTTCTCAAACTTTTTCAAGGTCAAGGACCCCCTAAATTATATGTTTTTTGGCCGCCGATACCCATCAAAATAGGTTGTTCCAGGGACCCCCCCAGAAGCAAAGATTTGAGTTAAAAATGTTGTTTAAAAAAATATACGTATTCAAAGATTTGCACACATTTTCATGATTTTTCAAAAATAGCAGATCTACAAGCTCGTAGCGCGGCATTTTTATAGCCAAAGAAATCTAAAAATGACACAGATGCATTCCCGGATTGAAGGGCTTAAGCAGTGGGCTCTCTCGGCCTAATCACTGCGCCGCATTTCAAAGGCGAGCGTTGCCAATTAAAACTGATAGGGCTCAATACGGGCTTAGGGTCTACCACGCTGAAGAGCAATGCGCCCAACATGAAAATCAATCAGCCCCCCCCCGGCCCCCCCCCTCCACCCCCCTCCCCCCGTCTCCTGGTCAGGAGCAGGGGTATGCCAGCCCAGTGATCCAAGAAAAGCCTCTGATAAATATACAAGGTCTCCGCGGGGCCACTGCAGGGCTAACAGAGAGAGAGAGAGAGAGAGAGAGAGAGACTCAACAGGCGCGTAGAAAGAAAGACTGGAAAATGTGTGTGGGTCTCCAGTGATCTTTGCGTGCGCAAGGAGGAGGAGAGCTCATTTTTATGTGTGCCACAAGGATCAGAGTCGCTGTGATCTTCTCCAACTTCCCAAAAAAAGTAGGTGAAAAAGTTAGTAAAAGGACTTTTAATCCATTAAGTCCGGGAACGCGTCTTCGTCATTTTAAAGATTTCTTTGGCTATTCAAAAAATAGCAGATCTGCAAGCTCATAGCGCCGCACCGGGTGCTATGAGTATGTAGACATTTTTTAAACATCTTGAAAATTTGTGCAAATCTTTGAATATACATATATTCAAAAGACCATTTGTATCTCAAATCTTTGCTTCATGGGGGGTCCCTGGAACAACATATTTTCAGATGGGGGTCCGTGGCCCAAATATACATATAATTTTGGGTGGTCCTTGACATGAAAACGATTTAGAAGATATTTGTAGAATCCTCAAAAGCAAAGATTTGAGTTACAAATGTTCCCCTAAAAATATATATTATAATAATATAAGATTTGCACACATTTTCACGATAAAAATAAAAAAAATACATTTTTGAATAGCCAAAGACATCTTAAAATGACACAGGTGCGTTCCCGGTCTTAATGGACTAAATTATTGAAGGGGGGAGGGGGAGGAGTTACAGAGTATCAGGGTGTTATCAAGGTGTCACACATACATATATGATGCTGCTTTCAGTCTACTTGTCTTTTTATTAGGATGGACTGACATCCAGAATCAACAAGCAAGGTGACGTGACACATTAGACGTCCAAGCTGAGTCAAGTAAAAATGTCATTGAAGCATTGTAATCACAAATCAGCAATTCTTCTTCACATATAAAGTACAACTAAAGCAATCACTATATTAATATGGAATCATCAGTGATAAACACATTCATAAACACATGATTATGGTAATAGCAGCAGTCAATTAGCAATGAAGGTGTTGAAATTATAGCATAACGTTTACTGTAACTACATTAACCCCTGGTGTAGCTATTTTGGGCACTTTTTTCCTATAGCGACCTACAAGCTCACAACACATCCCGACGTGATGCATTGTGAGCTTGTAGATCGGCTATTTCAGCTGTGCTTTTTGTTTGTTTGTACAATGAAGTATATTAGGACTTAACACATTCATCTGCATCTGTGTCATTTTAGATTTTAGCTATAGCCAATTAGCCATTATTTTATATGTTGGCTTTTCAAAAAATAGCAGATCTACAAGCTCATAGCGCGGCACCGAGTGCCGCGCTATGAGCTTGTAGATCTGCTATTTTTGAAAAATCATAAACAATAGCCAATGCATAAAATAACGGTTTGAGTGGTTACACAGATGCGTTGGCGGATTGAATGGGAGTTGAAAGTAGTTAAAGTACAATACTGAACTGAAACAACATTGCTGGTGTAATTTCTCCTCACTTCAGGAAAATGTGTATGTGCGTGTGGTTGTGTGTGTGTGTGGGTGTCACATTTATTACACAGAGCAGTGAATAAAAAAGTTGGCCGCGGTTTATCTCGCTGAAACGGAGTGCACCAGCTGCACAGTAGCTGAATGTCAAAGCCACACACCGCTGTAGGTCACACTCTGCTGAGGCAATTTAAGGTGACGTCCAATTCCTTGTGACAAGCCGTGTATGTGTCTGTAAGTGTGCAATCGTGTGTCGTGTGTGCGCGTGTGTGAGGGGGAGAGAGGGTGTGTATGTCATCTAATTCACTCTGACAACCTGATAACATATTTCATGTCAAGCCGTTTGACATCATTAACTAATAAAGATCGATTGCACTTTGTTCCCCCTCGATGACTTTGGTCGCACTGTCACCCTGCTGCAGCCGCCGGCACGTTGTTTGTGTGTGTGTGTGTGTGTGTGTGTGTGTGTGTGTGTGCGTGCGTGTGTGTCTGAGTGAGTGTGTGATTGGCTGTTTTTTTGTCGCGCTCAGCACTTTCCTGCCCAGAGATCAGAACACTCTGGCTGGACCCACCCTTCTCCCATAATGCTTTGCAGGCAGAAGTCTTGGAAATACTGCAGGAGGTGGCTGAGAAAGAGAGAGAAAAGGGGGGAGAGAGAGAGAGAGAGAGAGAGAGAGAGAGAGAGAGAGAGAGAGAGGTGTAATCTGTTATTTAGCAAACACACACATCCACAAAAGAAAGGACTCACACACGCACGGACACAAATACACACACACACACACACACACACACACACACACACACACACACACACACACACACACACACACACACACACACACACACACACACACACACAGTCACACACACACACACACACAGTCACACACACACTGACACTCAGCATCTCTCTCTATTTATTTGCATTTCATTTTCTCGGTGGAATAAAACACTGCCTCACGCTGGTCTAGGTGTCCGCTGACAGCAAACACATCTAAGCAATGAATAGTTACTCGGAGGCGGGCCTGTCAATACTTTATCTCTGTCATCCAACTGGGTTTTCCAGAGCCTAGTGTTGACATTTCTGTGTCTGACTGCTAAAAAACTGCCCGAGTAAGACTTTTGCTGTGAATAATGTGTGTCTTGGAGAGCAACGCGATCAGGGTTTTCAAGGGCTTTGACTCTGACAAAGTACAAAATAGCAATGTGACCTCAAACAATATTTACTCTTAAGCCACTCAATCCGGGAACGCGTCTGTGTCATTTTAAGATCTCTTTGGCTATTCAAAAAATAGCAGATCTACAAGCTCATAGCGTGGCACGAGTGCCGCGCTATGAATGAAAAATCGTGAAAATGTGTTCAAATCTTTGGACATATATATTTTTAAAGCGACATTTCTTCACTCAAATCTTTGCCTCTGGGGGGTCCCTGGAACAACATATTTTGAGATGGGGGTCCGCGGCTAAATATATATATAATTTTGGAGTCCTTGACATAACATGTTTTGTTTAGAGGACACTCGTAGAATCCCCAGAAGCAAAGATTAGAGTTAAAAATATTTGCTTTAAATATATACATATATATATATATATATATATATATATATACCGTATTCAAAGATTTGACACATTTTTCAAAAAATAGCAGATCTACAAGCTTGTATATCTGCTATTTTTGAATAGCCAAAGATATCATATAAAATGACACAGATGCGTTCCCGGTCTTAATGGGTTAAATAATTCCACTCATACTCAGCACACTCACAAGTTGGCTTTCTGTCCTGGCACCAGGTCCTTTCGGGGGACGGGGTACAGGGACTCGTAGACGCGGTTCACCCCCTCGCCGTGGATGGCGTAGAGGTTGACTTTGTTGATGTTGGGTGGGAAGTACGCCCAGGGCAGGAGAGCCACGCCGTACCACTTGTTCCCCGTGATGGTGGCGTTGAATGACAGGGGCAGTTGTTGCTATGGAGACCAAAAGGCAAAAGGTGACACGAGGGATTAAAAGTGGATTGATGTTCTTGGCGATGATGACACGCCAATATGAATACATACATACATAATTAAATAAATACTCTATTAACCCATTAAGGACCGGGAACGCATCGGTGCCATTTAAAGATTTCTTTGGGCTATTCAAAAATAGCAGATCTACAAGCTCATAGCACGGCACCAAGTGCCGCGCTATGAGCTTGCAGATCTGCTGTTTTTGAGAAATCGTGAACATTTTCTGCAGATCTTTGAATATATCTGTTTTTAAGCGAACATTTTTTACTCATGTTACAACTACTGGGGGTCCCTGGAACAAAATATTTTGAGATGGGGGTCCACAGCCAAATACAATACAATCATTTTGGGTGGTCCTTGACATGAAAAAGTTTGAGAACCACTTACAGCAACATACGTTTTTTCAAAAAACTGTTAGGATTTAGAAGACATTTGTAGAATCCCCAGAAGCAAAGATTTGAGTTACAAATGTTTGCTTTAAAAATATATGTTCAAAGATTTGCACAAAATGTCCACAGTTTTTCAAAAAAATCTTAAGGGGTTAATAAAACATTATCAATCATTTTGGAGAAGGCGATTGTGTGTGAGCCTGGGTGCAAATTAGTCTCCCATTTTAGCCCGAGACGTGTTGTTACCGGGCAAAACCCAAACACATACATCTTGTCACTCGCAATTTGCCCGAGCCTGACATTTTTAAAAGGAGACAAATAAAACATGTGGGTATATACTCAAAGGCTCAGAGCTTATCACGTGCCATGTATGGAGTGTTGGCAGTAGGGCTGCAACTACCGATCATTTTCTTAACAATGATGCTATTGATTACTTTTATGATTCATCGAACAATCGAGAAACGTGTTTTTACAAATATATTTTCACTTTTTTTTATTTTACATAACACATTGATTAGCCATGTAAGCGTTATTTTATACTTGGTCACACAATGGTGTCATGCAAAAATTGTGAAAATAGACGATCTACAAGCGGATCTTGTGAGCTTGTAGATCTGCCATTTACACAATTTCGGATCACTTTTGAATCTTTTTGCCTATGACATACCCCAAATGGCGATTGGATGTCAAAATGGTCAGCATTTTTGTAATTTTATCAAATAATGTTTTGGATTAATCAAGTAATCGAGAAGCTTGTTTTTTATATATCAACGAATCAATGGTGATTTAAAAAAAATATATTTTGATCAATCTAATTGACTAGATTGATATCTATTAATGGTGACATCGGTACTTTAGTTCATGCTTTTAACCTGCACTGTTCTGACATTTTAGATGTAGTTGCCCCCTTCAAATCCCGCACTGTTCGCACTTTAAACTCCTCCCCCTGGTTTAATGAAGATATCCGTCGTTTTAGACGCAACTGCAGGTGTGTTGAGCGAAAGTGGAAATGCACTGAGTTTGAGGTACACCGTCTTCATTTTAAGAAACTTTTAATTGATTTTAACAGTATGGTTAAGGAGGCAAGAGCTGCCTACTAAACCAACCTTATTTCATCCAGCAAACAAAACCCCAAAGTCCTCTTTGACTAGCACCAGGCTACTCTTTGACACCATTAACACCATAGTCAGTCCACAAACTCCTGTCACACCTGTTTTCTCTGCAGAAGACTGTCATGATTTTCTAAATGTTTTTGTCAATAAGGTTGCCAGTGTCAAGGCAGGTATTACACCCTCCACCTCAATCCAACCTTTATCTCCAAACCGCTAGTCTATTGACACGGTAGATCACAATTTTTTGACTATCAGTTTCAGAAATTGGGTGGGAGTCTCAGGGAGTGCCCTGGAATTGTTCAAGTCCTAACTCTCTGGTAGATTTTTCTCTGTTGCATTAGGCCCTCATGTGTCGAAGTCTGTCCCCCTTTCCTGTGGGGTCCCCCAAGGCTCGGTACTTGGTCCAATTTTATTTGCACTGTATTTGCTCCCACTAGGACACATTATAAATGATTTTAAAGGCATCTCCTACGACCTTTACGCGGATGATATCCAGCTGTATTGCTCGTTTAACCCTGACTGCCCTGATAATTTTAATTCTAATATTACTATTTTAAACGAGTGTCTGTCTGCCATTAAGGCCTGGTTAGCAAACAACTTTCTGCAGTTAAATGAGGCCAAAACCGAGGTGCTCATTGTGGCCTCTGATGGCGTTTCATCCAAGGTGGCTGATTGTATTGGGTCCCTCAAAAGCAATGTGAGCCCCAACCTCAGGAACCTTGGGGTCATTTTTGATCAGACCATGCACCTCGACACGCACATTAAATCAGTGACCCGCACCTGTTTTTTCCACCTCAGGAATATTGCGAAGCTTAGGTCGATTGTTTCGCATTCTGACCTAGAAATGATCATACATGCCTTTGTTTCCTCTCGCCTTGACTACTGCAATTCGGTTCTCACTTGCCTCAATAAGACATCCATAGTAGGGGTGTGTCGATATATCGTCCCGCGATATATCGCAATACGTTTTTGTGAAGATAAATATCGTTTTGAAAAAACAACAACAACACAATCATAAAAATCAGGCATGCAAACAGCCCCGAAGTGAAAAGGGTGACAACATGTTGTTGGTTTTTTCGGGTCAGGTGTCACACTATTGTAGCTGAAAAGCTACAAGTTTGCATGTCTGAATAATGCAAAAACAGAATGATTTGTTTGCATTTGCTTTTTTTCTCCCCCATATATTTTCATAATAAAAAAAGTACGTATCGTATCGTATCGTATCGAAATCGTATCGAAGTTGTGAGGCCAATATCGTATCGTATCGTTTAGTGAAATTAGTGTATCGGCACACCCCTAATCCATAGACCGCCTGCAATTCATCCAAAACACTGCTGCAAGACTGTTCTTTTTTTTTTTTTTATAATTTTTATCCCACGATTTTGTAACCCACATTTTTTCACCCAGTGCCAATTGCCTATGTAATCCTGGGCACTACCTACCCTCTGCCAGCCTAGGGAGAGCCCAAGCTGAAGCTCATGCCTCCTTCAATGCATGAGGAGCAAGCAGGCCGCTTCTTATCACCCGACAGGGGGGAGTTTCCCTGGTTGGACATAGCGCGTGGAAGGAACACGTTATTCCAACCAGTTCCCTTCTCCTCCATCAGGCGCCCCGGCTGACCAGGGGGAGGCAGTATAGTGACCAGGATTACTACATGTTTTTGTGAGGGTATTAACTACCCTAGGAGACACGGGGAGAACATGCAAACTCCACACAGAGTAGGCCCTTTCGCCAACCCCACCTAGGGTATGGGCGCCGATGACGTGGAGGAGAGAACACGCCCCCAGCGCCCACAGCGTCCCTGGCGGGAATCGAACCCAGGACCTTCTAGCTGTGAGGCGACAGCGCTACCGACTGCGCCACCGTGCCCAACTGCTGCAAGACTGTTAACGAGATCAAGCAGAAGGTGTCACATTACTCCAGTTTTGGCATCTTTGCACTGGCTTCCCATACTTTTTAGAGTTCAGTTTAAGGTCCTAGTGCTCACTTTTAGAGCTCTGCACAGCCAGGCACCTGAATATTTAACTGACTTACTTGAACCATATGTGCCCAGCAGGACCCTGAGGTCAGCGGACCGGGGTCTATTGGTCATTCCTCGTACCAGGTTAATCACCAAAGGTGACAGAGCTAAAAACACTACTGTTTCAACATGCTTTTGGGTAATGTCATTGAGCTTCTCCTCCAATGGTGAAATATGTCAGCTGTATTGTTTTTCTCTGAGATGCATTGTGTTTTTGTTTCTGTTTCTAATCATTGAATGTTTTTTGCTGTTTTTATTTCTGCTGTATGTAAAGCACTTTGTGAGTCCTCTCTGTGAAAAGTGCTATACAAATAAAATTGACTTACTTACTTACTATTAGTCTGATTGAGCACTTAACATGTTTTATAGTTAACTCTTTTACTGCCATGGGGCGCGTTAACGCGTCAAATTCTGCCAGGGTCAACCTGCCAACGACGAGGAAACGTGTCCTTTTCAAAAAAAAAAAAATCTTCAAATTCCACCAGATGGCGCAATTACCTATTAACCTGGATGGTCCCTTCAGAGCGAGTGAATGGAGAAGCAGAAATAACGTCAATTTACAAAATAAAAGCTTGTTTGCTTCCTGTTTATTTCCTGCGGGGGAAACGGCCATATCTCCGTTCCTCTTGCTTTATGGCAAAGACCAGCCTGATTGAAATGGCCACAGCTGTGCAATGGACCACCGCAAGTGGACACTACGGGGAACCCCGTGCGTGTAACCAGCCGCTGGCGGTCAAAGAGTTGATTGTACAACGGTGTCGTGCAGTCGGGCAAACCTTTCGTCTACCATCGCCAGCCACCGTCAGACTCTGGCCCACTGCCAGTGGCTGCCTTCTCTTCTTCCTCAGCTGCCTTCTTCATCTCATTACTCGGGACGTGTAAGAGTTTGTCTCGAGTGATTTTCTGCATGTCTATCGTTCTGATCACCTGCCGGTATTTGCCCACACAGCTGTCCACGCACACAGGATAGGACGGAGGGTCATCTTCACCCTTCTTATCTCTGTAGAGTTGTTTCTGTAGTTCTGTAGTGGGCAATCCGTGACATGTTTTGAGGCACGCCTTTAACATAGAGTCTGCTCCCTCAAACCACGACTCAACCGTCATATTGTCCTGCATATCTTGGTAAGACATTATTATTGAAATAGCCACTAGCCAGTAACCTCGAATACTAGCTGATCGAGTTCTTGCGTTCAATGCACAACCAACTCTGTCAGCACTCTAGCTTTTATACCATTCACCGGTGCTCTTATCATCATAATGAGGTCACGATGAGTCATCTGTGCCCAAATATGGAGTCCCGGGTCAAGAAAAACTACAGTATATGTCAAGTGTTTCAGTTCTTCGACACGTCTGTCTGCCTCAGATCTGTGTCTACAAATTGTACTATTCCTGTTCACTAGCCCTCTATTTCTGCTTGTACTGTGCATTGGCCAATACCTTGAATGATTTGCTTTCCCCATGCAGCAACAACACCAGCTGTTGTCCATGCCTGGAATACAAACATAGAATATTATGTCTCATTGTGAGAATTTGTATATTTATATATATTTTGTTTTTGTTTCCATTATTTATACAGTATATATACTGTATGCATGTGACTGCTATACTTACGGACAAAGCTCCACCTCCAGGTAATTATCCTCTAGGTAACTACTATCATCGGCAAGAAACATGGCCTCCACCACTGAAGAAGAAAAAAGGAAATTAAATTAATTAACCAACAAATGAGCCTCTCAATTCCCAGAGGCAAATCTTAGATCGCATCATATAAGAATTGTGTTCCAAAACTAAACAAAACACTCTGGCAATTTGGTCAGGTATATGACTCTGTGTCGTTTATGATATTGAGTTACATTCAATAACATCTGTGTTTGCTCTTTGGATAAATTAGTACTTTTTCACCGTCAGTTGATGCTTCATATCCATATGAGTAAAATCGCCAGGGAGGTTTGTTTATTTTTGGAACACAGTTCTTACATGACGCGATCTAAGATTCCCCAATGGGAATTCCAACACAATCTAATCTAATCTCGATTCTATCTCTGCATCTCCGTCTGTCAGACAGATAATGATAAGTGTAACTAACTTGTCATCAATGAACCAAGTCGACCAACCTAGCGTGCACTGCAGGGAAGCGACGGAGTCATTTTACAAGGTCAATAAGTATTCCAATCATGGTAGCCTACATTACAGTATGTAGGCTATACTAGTGAGGGTAACAATTTAAGGAATTATAACCTCACGCCTACATTATGTAGGCTACTAGTGAGGGTTAGCCTGACACTCAGCCTGAATTTTCATTTCGTTTCACTCCATTATTCAGTCTGAAAACCCTCTCAGTGCAGCCGTTTGCTGAGATGGGGGCGTGGCCAAAGTGGGACTCTTTAGCGATTGATTCATACTGGATTAACCCAATCCCGAATGGGTGGAGGGTTAGATTTTCAACCGATAAAACTCCGCCTTTTACAGCGTCACCAGGTCTGCGAGGCTAGCGATTTCAGGGGCTGGAGCCAGGCTAAGTGAGGGTAACAATTTAAGGAATTACTGTATAACCTCACGGAACCTTCATACTGAAAAACCTTGCAGCACACACTCCATGGAGCGCACCTGAATCTCCCCACGAGGATCAATAAAGTCGGTTTGTTTGTTTGTTTGTTTGTTTTCTTTCTTTCTTTCTTTCTGTCTGTCTGTCTATACGCCTATCTATCTTACATAATCAAACAAGCACCATATCCACCTCTGTCCTGTGCTCTCATTGGCTGTGGCATGTCTCAGTGCTCTCAGCGCTGGTCACAATACATTTCATACAGCATGATTTTCAATCGCAGACCTCTCCAGATATCAAATGAACGTGTCAGATATCTGGGAGTGCCCGGGGAGGTATATGTGCGAGCGCTGAGATCACACTCCGGGTTCTTTGAACCATGTTCATGACACAGCGAGCAAACCTTCTGCGAGCGAACCCAGATTTGCATCTGATCTGGTACTTTGTCGGCGAGTGCCCAAAGAAATGTTGTATAATAGCAGAGGTGTAAAGTAACGTAAGTATATTTACTCAAGTACTGTACTTAAGTGCAATTTTGAGGTACTTTTACTTTACTTTGTACTTTTACTAGATCTCAGAGGCAATTTAAATATTGTACTTTTACTCCACTACAATTATTTGAAAATAGCCGATCTACATGTGACGCGTTTTTTTTACTACTTTTTACTTTTGGTACTTTTAAGTACATTTGGATACCAATACTTTTCTACTTTTAATCAAGTGAATTTTGATTTCCAGACTTTTACTTGTAACAGAGTATGTCTACATTGCAGTATTGATACTTTTACTTAAGTAAAACATTGGAGTACTTTTTCCACCATTGTATAATAGGCATTAGGCACTAAAGTATTTCATTATGAACTCAGCATAAGGAACTCTCTTTTTAGGGAAAACAATAATTCCCATAAACTGAACAGAATGAAAGTCATCCAAAGCAGAGCGGTCGATAGCATGGGGACATGCTCATTATCATCCTGGATTATGGTGGGGTTGATTTCCAATATAATGATAAGTAACATTAATGAGGGCAAACGGGTGGGGCTCATTAACCAGAAATCGAACTCGAGGTCAATTGGACGAGGCTGTTACTCAGCTTCATTATGAGGCGTAATTGCTGTGCCACTATTTTAATGTTAATGACGTTACCTTTATAACCTCATAAGCAGACAGAGTCCCTAGCAGTCTCCCCAACCCCGTTTGTCTTAGCTTCTTAACCTAATACCATTATGAAGACTGCTTTAAACTCACATCATACAGAAATCACTTAGCATTGGCAATGTTTCATAATCTCTTTTTAATCTAATTAAAAAATGTCAACACTGCACTTAATTCTTATGAGAACGTATTACAGTTTAGCAGCTGTATTTATGTACGGTATTTTAGTTTTTAGTGTGTGTGTGTGTGTGTGTGTGTGTGTGTGTGTGTGTGTGTGTGCAGTGTGCATAGATTTGCCTGTGCCTGGCTCCATTATGTAGATGTACATTGGCTGTATTCTGAGAATAAAAAGCAGTTCCAAATCAATATACTTCTACATCCCCAGAGAGGCCATGTACCATGCCATGTAGCATTCTAAAATCCTCTGTGTTCATTTATCCATTTGTAACTCCAATATTGTACAAATGTTGTTCTGTGTCTTTACAAGTGTTATTCAATGTGTTCACTGACTCTCTGAGTTAAATGAACACTGAGGACTTAAAACGTAAAGTAACTAAGTACATTTACTCAAGTACTGTACTTGGTAAAATGGTAAATGGTGCATTTATATAGCGCTTCTATCCGAAGCGCTTTACATTGATTGTGCCATTAACCCATTCACACACACATTCATACACCGATGGCGGAAGAAACCATGCAAGGCACCAACCTGCTCATCGGGAGCAATTAGGGGTTCAGCGTCTTGCTCAAGGACACTTCGACACTAACTCTAGGGGAGTGCCCCAGCCCGGGATCGAACTGGGAACCTTGCGGTTTTCCAGTTCACTCTACCCGGCCACTCTACCCCTGAGCCACTGCCGCCCACTGCCATACTTAAGTACAATTTTAGTACATTTCAGCCATTTGAAAATAGCCGTTCTACGACACATTGTGAGCTTGAAGATCTGCTATTTTCAAAATATTTTCATACATTTGAAAACTTGAAATGGGACATTCTACATAATGAGCACTTTTACTTTTGGTACTTTAAGTACATTTTCATGCCAATGCTTCTGTACTTTTACTCAAGTACATTTTGAATTCTAGACTTTTACTTGTAACAGAGTATTTTCATATTGCAGTATTGATACTTTTACTTAAGTAAAAATAAATTGAGTACTTTTTCCACCACTGGTAGCTAACCACTTCCCTTCTCACCTTCATAGTTCCAGAGGTGGGGGAAAGGCTGGCCCGGGGTACCACCAGGGTTTCCGGGGGAATCCCAGAAAGGAGCGAACACTTCCAGCTTCAACCCTCCATCCCCAGGAGACATCTTGAACGTCACAGGGTCATGGTTCACAGGGAGACTGTCCCAGGTCGTCGTGATCTCATACTCCATCTCACTAAGAACAGAAATGTTAAAGAAAATGAGAATCAATCATTTAGACAGGATCTTGTCTTGTTCGCAAAGTATTGCGCAAGACAGACGACTTACTGACAATGGCAGTACAGTAGAACGTAGATTAAAGAAATGCATCGTAGTCCGTAGGCGACCCCCATGTTGTCAATAGCTGTGAAACCGTTTGCTGATGAAACGGACCCTTCGTTGTGCTTTTATACTCAAACATGGCCCTCTTGGGCAGTACGTCAACAAGGGAGGAGATACAGTAGAAAGGTCAACAGTTGGTCATTGTGTAAGCTTGTTCAAGTTGTTTATCTCCATCTCACAAGGAGATAAAAGCATGGAAAATATAACATTTTGCAAACCACGCCCCTGCACTCATTTTCAGTGGCTATGCTTTTCTCCCATGGAAGTGACACCACTTGCAGCCATAGACTGTGCTTGCAGCCAGTCTGCTTACACCATGCACTGTAGCTAGCTAGCTAGTAGCCTGCTAATTAGGGATGTGAGGTACCAAATATAATATAGTTAACGACTAGTGAGTAAAATATATAATCTGATGATATATATATATATATATATATATATATATATATATATATATATATATATATATATATATATATATATATATATATATATATATATATATATATATATATATATATATTTCTTTGTCCATTGACTCATTATAAGTTGTACATGCACAGTGCACTCCTCTTCAATGTGAGAGAGAGGAGATGGCTTGTTCCCAGGCTGGCTGTGCCCAGATTTACCAATTGCCCACAATGTTTTGGTGCCCACTCTTCATGCAAACCATCCCAGCAATGGACTGTTTGTACTGCTGTGGTCAGGCATCCGCCTCCAGAGTCACCAAAATCATTTGTTTTGTTTTGTTTTTGTTTTTCCTCAGGCTAGCTGTCCACCAAACTTCCCGGTCAAATGTCTTGCAAGACATGCACACACGGCATTTATATTTGACATTTCTGGACAATTCTCTTGCACATCTCCTGCACTTGTTGAGTGTTTTTGGACGGTATCTTTCTCAGAATTGCTACAGTTAAAGCACATATTTAAAATTGAACAAATTACACTACACTTTGGCCCACCTATCCTATGTCTAATGTGATTGGGGTCTGATCAGCCTCGGTCGGGTCGCCTGGAGGAGGGTGTCTGTTGCAAGACCCGGAACACCCAGTGACTCCAGGAAACAACACTGATGATGTGTCCAAGTTTGTGCATCCCACTGTTTTGTTAACTGAAAGTGTCTGTATATTGATATTGTTGTTGTTGTTGTTGTTGTTGTCGAAGCACTCGGTCTCGGCATCGACCAAGCACTCGGCGTCGACCATGAGGTGACCATGGACCGTTCCGGGTGGAAGAAAGCCATAGCGAGAATCCAGTCCAACCCAGCGGTGCCTGGAAAGCGGACTTTAAACCGATGATGATGTTGCACATATATTGCACATATATTGATATTGTTGCACATTTGTATGGTGGTTACTCACAATCTTTACATTTTACACTTGAAACACATTTTATTGTTATATACTTGCATTATGTTTGGTTTAATATATTTTAAAACTGTCTCATGGAGCATGTCTCATCAACATTTCACACACATACTTGTATGAGCGTGTCAAATAAATCACTTGAATCTACATAAAAGTGTTGGGGGGGGGGGGGACAAACAAACATCAAAGCACATGCAGCTCATAATGTCAATATGTCAGGACACGTCAGCCAGTTTAACTCTCGTTCAAGGGCAGGTCGGACAAAGTCAATAGTTGTTTTTCGTATGATAGCCTGATAAATAATAATGCTGACATTAATGTGCAAGCAACATGCATAACCTTTATTTAACCAGGGGGGAAAGCCAGTTGAAATACAATCTTGTTCAAGGAGTGACACCTGGCCAACAGGCCAAGAGAGGCAGCAGAACCACATTTACTACTTGACACATGAGTGACAACCTCTCATCAGCAGACTTTCCTCATGATGACAGCACAGCATGCTATACTCAGTGGTGGAAAAAGTATTCACATTTTTACTCAAGTAAAAGTATCAATACTGCAATGTAGAAATATACCCTGTTACAAGTAAAAGTGCGGAATTCAAAATTTACTTGAGTAAAAATACAACAGTGTTAAATGGTTTCAAAATGTACTTCAATTAAAGTACTCGTTATGCAGAATGTCCCGTTTCACAAGTTTTCAAATGTATAAAATCAAAATGTATTACTTTTTTTTAAATAGCAGATCTACCTGTAAGCTCACAATGTGTTGCATCACAAGGCATTGTGAGCTTGTAGATCTGCTATTATCAAATGGCTGTTTCAACCATAATCGAGAAGTTGTATGAATAATAATTAAATTAATCATTCCAACAAAGTTTTAAAATGAATGGGACAGACTAGTACCTGACAGTACCTACTACAGCAGTGGTTCTCAAACTTTTTCATGTCAAGGACCCCCAAATTGACACTTATTAGCCCGCGGACCCCCATTTGAAAAGATATGACTGGGACCCCCATAAGAGAAGATTTTTAACGGCTCTAGCGGTGATTTTCATTTTCATTTCAAGGACCCCCGTTTAATGGCATTTCTATCTCTGGGACCCCAATTTATATTGTAAAATCAATGTTAATGTAACTCAGAGAGTAAGGTCCATTTGGTTCCATTTGTACACTCTCTGAGACCCATATAAGGGTCTCAGAGACCTCAGAGACCCAGACCCATATAAGGGTAAATTTGGTTCCTAACTATCTATCATTTAGCTGGGGACCCCCTGGAACTCCCCCAAGGCCCCCTGGGGGTCCCCGGACCCCACTTTGAGAACCAACGTACTACAGTACATGTGACTGTGATGACGTCAGAGCCTAAGCGAAAGTGGAAAAACAAAACAAAGCCTGGTGACGTTGAAGAAGTCAGAGTCAGAGGGTTATCATCTAGACCCCTGACCTATGGCCCTGACTTGAGTTTGAAAGGACACTCATTGATAAAAAAAAATACATTTAAAAAAAGTGAAAAAGTATGTAGCGTAAATGAAAACCTACAGTGTCTCAAAGAAAGCAGATCCTGTCGTAGAGCTGCTTCTGCCCAAGCCAGCGTTGCCAGATTTTGTGAGAGACATAAGCAAACAAGTCAAGGAAAGCAATAGACGCAACTAGGCACTACTAGAAACCTCGCGTCACCAGTCCTTTTTTAGGCCACTATCCATCCATGACTGTCATGGATGAACTTCAACCTGGTGTTTGCACGTTCTCCATTTACAGCCCGTACATCTACGTAAACGTTCACATTTCAAATATAAAGTGCTTACCCCATGGCCACGGATGTTACAATGATGTACGGGCCGTCAGAAGTACCCGTGTCTTCTGTATTGTTCAATAAAAAGCATTTTAATCCGACCGTATTTCTTCGATATGCTGTCAACTACGCAACCCTATCGGTTAGAAGGTATACTGTACTCTGATACATTAACTTTCTCACAACTGTATGAGAAAATGGCCACGCACCGATCGAAATTAAAATGCTTTTCCGATCTACAAGCTCACAACGCGTCGCGATGCGACCACCAATATGTACAAGCTTTACAGAAAAATAAGCCCAAAGTCGCTTATAATAAGTGGACATGGCAACACTGCTGCCCACAGCAGAGCGGAACGTGTCGTTGTTGTCGCCGACTCGCTGTTTCCAGGGGGACGCCGTACGGAAGCGCACCTCTTGTCTGTGATTGGTTGTGATTTGTTTCAAAACAGACGGCGGAGACTTGTTAAAGGTTGACTTTATACGGCTTTAGTATCTTTTATAGAAGTATACATGCACGCGCATGTTTATTAAGGCTCCTGCCAAGTTGGCATGATGCGATAGTGTCACAAGTTAGTCAGCTGGCTTTTGGAGCTGTTAGCAGAGATTGCTAAGCGCCGTTAGCCTGCTAGGTTACAGTGACGTCCTTCTCTAATCCTAACAACACAGTGATTTACTGAACGACTGTATTATTCACTGCAAACGTTACAACAAATAAACAGTCTGATCGGAACTGTCCCAGGTGATGATAATTGTTTCAATAACTTTGAGAATTGAGATTGTCCATACATACCTCCTGCTGTGTTATCCTGGGATTCTGGCTGCTGTCAGTGATTATCTTTTAGCTTGGCAGTTTGTTAACAAGCTCTTAGCATGACCGAATGAATGTGTTTTTTTTTTTTACAGCCTGTCTGTCTGTCCAGTGTCCAGGTAAAATGCAAGCAGAGTCAGACGTTGAGTTTTTGCGTGATCAAGGTAAGAGGAGGGGGTTGATTCTAACATTGAACTCGAGTCATTACACTATAAAACCACAATCCCAGCCATTATGCTATAAAACCTGTGTGTGTGTGTGTGTGTGTGTGTGTGTGTGTGTGTGTGTTTAGTCCAAAGATTGAACTCAGTCCTCAGCCAATATCAAGATGGACATCATTCTCAGGTATGATCATCATCAACCACCTTTAAAATATATCCTTTAGGTTTACTAGGTCACAGCTACCATGCCTATAATCTTGTCAATGCAGTCATCATTTTCCCATGAACACATGACCGGTTGTCTTACCGAGAGTATATGGTTAACATACAATATGTTTCAATGAATATCCACAGAAATACAATTGTGCCTTACGCTAATGCAATGCAAATGCAAGAAATAAACATACTGGATGAAGACACTGTAGTAAAGACCTTATAGTGTTAACCTAGCCCTAGAATGGCTGATAGTCCTCCATACATTACATGCATTCCATAACAGGTGATGCATTTTTGTGGAAAAAATAATCTCGGCAGAAATCTGATTTGTAGCCCTCTGTGTGTACTCACCCAATAATGAATTGCTGCGACTTGGGGTCCAGTCATGTCAACTAGTTTCATATCCATGTGAAAGTTGAGTAAAATATTTCACGTTTCCACAAGATCCACACAGACCACATTCTCTGTATGTGACGGGATCATATTCACAGCATTATTAAACATGTAAACAATAAACATTCCTCAAAGAGTACACAGGTATCGGACACACAAATTGATAGGTGTGATTAGATATGCTATGTTGATGTTACCACTGATGCTATAGTATAAACAAGACCAGGAGACCTGGTTCTGCCAGACCCGGAATAAGTACTAAGATCAGAGCACTACGTCACGGCTAAGCCGGACTTCACATGACGTGTCAGCCTGTGTATGCCCATATATGGACGAAAGGGGGACAGACTTTTATGGCTGGGGCCTAAGGACAAAGGGGGCATGCCCATGTATGGAGAAAACAGGTACAAAGCCTCATGTAAGCAAAAATACAAGGTAACTGTTGCTGCTATAGAATATACATATCTGCGTATTATTATTCCTTATTTATTTTTGCGCATTTATTAATACAGCTACGAGGCCCTCACACCTACTTCACAACACCGATCTGACCAATATGCCTGAGGTTAGGCAACACACTCCATATTTGGGCGTAGCTGCATGGGGAACTCCTTATATGGTTAAAAATACACCTTGATTCTTGAACCACCAGTCAATTGGATGTGCCCCATAGAGTACCGAAGTCCTGATGTCACTGGCTCATCCCCTGGGTCACGGAAGTAATTTCGCTATGGAAAATAACATTGGGTCATCTTAGTCTCTGCGATATTGTCAGGGAGGAGGCTCTGTATCGTTTACGATAGTCAGTCGCTCATGTTTGATACCGTCTGTTTCTGGTGAACATTTTATTAATTCGGTGGCGGTAACATTAGCCTTTTCTCACCGTCAGCTTCACATCCATATGAGTCAAACCGCCCGGCTCATTTGTTTATATTTGGAACACAGTTCTTATATGCCGTGACCCAGTTAACCCATTAAGACCTGGAACGGTGTCATTTTTAGATTTGAGCTAAAAAGCATTATTTTACACTTTGGGCTATTCAAAAATAGCAGATATACAAGCTCATAGCGCGGCACCGAGTGCCGCGCTATGAGCTTGTAGATCTGCTATTTTTGAAAAATTATGAAAATGTGTGCAAATCTTTGAATATATATTGTTTTAAAGCGAACATTTTTAACTCAAATATTTGCTTCTGGGGGTCCCTGGAACACAATATTTTGATGGGGGTCCGCGGCCAAATGCATATAATTTTGGGGGTCCTTGACATGAAAAAGATTGAGTACCACTGATATAGAAACATAAGTTTTTCAGAAAACTGTTGAGATTTAGGAGACATGTAGAATCGGCTTCAGGTATCAATGGGTTAAGATGCGTAAATTACGTCAGACTTCGGTGCTCTATTAGTATGTGCTAAATGGTAGTTTCCATAGCCTGGCTCCACCCCCCTGAATCACTTGCCTCGTCGCATTCAGGGTCTGGTGACGGTGTGGAAGGCGGGGGTTTCTTGGTTTGAAAATCTGTATGACGAATCGGGATCGGGATAATCCAGTATGAACCATTCGCCAAAGAGTCCCACTTTGGCCACGCCCCCACCTCAGACGTTGTGCACTGAGAGGGCTTTCAGACTGAATAATGGAGTGAAACCAAATGAAAATTCAGTGTCAGGCTATAGTTTCCATGCTCCCACTGCCATTATTCTTATCATTATTGTTTAATGTTGCTAATGCGTCCACGTCTACTGCAGTACAGAGAATGTGGTTCCTTGTGAATCTCGTCAAGATATTTTTCTGGGGGAAAAAAAAAGTTTTCTGCCTCAACTTTCAAATGGATACTAGTAGATGACAAGAGCTGAACCCCAAGTCGCCGCAGCAATTCATTATTGGCTGAGTACACAAATTAGAGTGCTGCCGAGATGAATCCCTCCATTAAAATGCATTGCGTGTTATAGAACACATGCAATATGGAATATCAGCCCTTCTAGGGCTAGTGTTTACTCCACTCTATTCCCCTCTGTCAGGTTGAGGAGATGAGGCATGCGCAGTCCCCTGCCCCCTGGATCTCAGATAGAAGGTACATTTGTGTGTGTGTGTGTGTGTGTGTGTGTGTGTGTGTGTGTGAATATTTCACACACGCATGCATGCAATGTCTAGTAGTATAAAGTTATATTTTGTTCACTTTTTGCTCTTGTAGAAAAGCAATAGTCAAAATTTGCATTACAAAGTGCCCGGCTTCTAATGTCTAATAGAATGTTAACAGTGTCTCAGTTGCCAGTTTTGGTTCATATTTTACTAATGCTCGTTTCGGGTATGCTGTTTCAATGCTACTCTTGCTATCTCAGCGTAGCATCATGTCCTATCAGGTTCAGTTCACTACATCAGGTTCAGTATGTCTGTCACTCTGCTCTGAATTTCAGCATCATGGCTCCTCTGATAGCCGAGTATGACCGACACATGGACGGCATGACTGAACAACTGAACACATACCAGGTGAAAGAAGACTGTAGCCTACTTAATCATTATTTTATGCTTTGGCTATTAAAAAAATAGCAGATATACAAGCTCATAGCGGGCCACTTTGTGCCGCGGTATGAGCTTGTAGATCTGCAATTTTAGAAAAACATTTTTTCAACTCAAATCTTTGCTTCTGGAGGTCCCTGGCACAAAATATTTTCAGGTGGGGGTCCGTGGCCAAATACATATAATTATGGGGGTTTTCAGAAAACTGTTCCGATTTAGAAGACATTTTTAGAACCGGCCTCAGGTCTTAATTGGTTAAGATTTTACAAATGCAAACTCCAAGTCTTGAAGTAATGATTTATTATTAAAGGACCTCTTCACTCATCTTCATAATAATAACTGGCCCTCACTAATGCTCATTATAAGATGGCACAATTTCTGTGTACTCACGGTGTCACATAGGAGGTCTGTGGACATTTCAAAAACCTACCAGTGACATCCAGGCAGGTTTGGTCATTACAAACAAGATTTCAAACATATTTTTCTATTTAATTTAGATCAATTCAACAGTAAAGGATTCTATTTCAGCGTGCTAACTTTCCAGGAAGAGAAAAGGCTGTAGTTTTCATTAGCTTGGAAACGCCATCAATTATATCTTTGGGAGGCAGGCCTCTGAACTGTCCATAGCCCTCCCAATGAGAAGCAGAGTGAGTAGACAGAATTTGTGCCATCTTGTAATAAGCGTTAGTGAGGACAAAGTTCTGTGAAGATATAGTGCTCCTTTTAAACACTCTTTACAAAATAACGTGACATTTTCTATTTCACACAATTATCGACCTGAAGCCAATGCTTTATTAAAGTAAAAACCAAAGAAGCATTTTTATTTACCTTCAGGCATTTCATGAGTATTTGCTGCAAAACATTTCTTAAGAGTGGCATTAAAAAGCATCAACTTGTCAGGGCCTTCCCTCATCCTAATTAACCCATTCAAACCGGGAAAGTGTCATTTTAAATGTCTTTGTGCTTTTTGAAAATAGCAGATATACAAGATCATAGCGCAGCTCCGAGTGCTGAGCTTGTAGATCTGCTATTCTTTTGAAACATCATGACAATTTGTGCAATCTTTATATATATATATTTTTTTTTTAAAAGCGAAACATTTTAACTCAAATCTCTGCGTCTGGGGGTCCCTGCAACAACATATTTTGAGATGGGGGGTCTGCGGCCAAATACATATACTTTTGGGGGTCCTTGACATGAAAAAGTTTGAGAACCACTGATATACCAACATAGGCTTTTCCCCAAAAAAAAAAAATATTTAGAAGACATTTGTAGAATCCCCAGAAGCAAAGATTCGAATAAAAAATGTTTTGCACACATTTTCACGATTTAAAAAAATAATAATTAAATAGCAGATCTACAAGCTATTTTTGAATAGCCAAATAAATCAAAAAATTGACACAGATGCGTTTCCCGGTTTGAGTGGATTAATGTTTGAATCTCTCCCCCCCCCCCCTCCTCCCATGTGAATTCACAGGTGCAGATGACAGATGTCAAAGTGAAACTGGAGAGGGTTGTCAAGGAGAATGAAAGGTAGGCACATTCATGTGTGGCACAGCACAAACAGTGTCTGGTAGAGCCGCTAGATAACAGACGGAGGCCCGCGACTACGTGTCTGTCACCATGGATTGAGCTTTTTCTTTCCAAAGGCTACACCGGATACATTAACCCATTGGAACCGGTAACACGTCTGTGTCGTTTTAAGATTTCTTTGGCTATTCAAAAATAGCAGATCTACAAGCTCATAGCGCGGCACCGAGTGCCGCGCTATGAGCTTGTAGATCTGCTATTTTTGAAAATATTTGAATATATATGTTTTAAAGCGAACATTTGTAACTCAAATCTTTGCTTCTGGGGATTCTAAAAATGTATTCTAAATTCTTACAGTTTAAAAAAAAAACGTATGTTGCTATAATATCAGAGGTTCTAAAACTGTCAAGGACCCCCGAAATTATATATATTTGGCCGTGGACCCCCCATCTCAAAATATGTTGTTCCAGGGACCCCCCAGAAGCAAAGATTTGAGTTAAAAATGTATTTTCCAAAAAATTACAGATCTACAAGCTCATAGCGCGGCACTATGAGCGTGTAGATCTGCTATTTTGTAATAGCCCAAATAAATCTAAAAATGACACACAGATGCGTTCCCGGTCTTAATGGATTAATTCATTAGTTTTCCAGCTCACATAATGAATAAATAATAAGTGTGAGAGTCTGTGTGTGTGTGTGTGTGTGTGTGTGTGTGTGTGTGTGTGCGTATGAAGTGTCTCAGAAGTATGAGTAACAGAGGTGGTATGGATCAATTATTTACAACGGTAAGTCAGGCTGCCATAAGATATCCTGTCACATGTTTCACTCTTGTGGGGTTTTTTATGTGTGGATTATTAGACCAGTCACTGAATATGTGGCCTTTATTGGCCAACATCAAAGTAATGCCTGTTACTGTAGCTTTTGTGTGCTTGGGGGGACTTGAGGATTATGATTGGTTTATTTTTGGATCTCAACATGCTGTGCATGTAACCTTGAAAAATCCTTTGTCATGTTTTGGTTCATGTTTTCCAGTGGTGTAAAGTAACTAAGTACATGTACTCAAGTACTGTACCTAAGTACAATTTTGAGGTATTGTTTTTACTTTACTGGAGTAAATAGTATTTCCAATTTTCAGTAATGTACTTTTACTCCACCACATGTCAGAGGCAAATATTGTACTTTTTCTCCACTACAATTATTTGAAAACTGTAGTTACTAGTTACTTTGTAGATTTTGATTATTATTACAAAACATACACTACTCATTTCGCCCATTCGAAAATAGCCGATCTACAAGCTCACAATGTGAGCTTGTAGATCGGCTATTTTCAAATGTTTTTTAGACATTTTACACATTTGAAAACTTGTGAAATGGGACATTCTGCATAATGAGTACTTTCTCCTTTTGGTATTTTAAGCACATTTTGATACCAATACTTTTGTACTTTTACTCAAGTACATTTTGAATGCCGGACTTTTACTTGTAACAGAGTATTTTTTATGTTGCAATATTGATACTCTTACTTAAGTAAAAAAAAAATGGAGTACTTTTTCCTACTGCTGTCTTTGTGCCTGGTCACATCTCTTTGTATGTATTCCTCTCTCCTCCCTCAGGCTGCATGCAGAGCTGAGGGAGTCTGTGGAGAGACAGCTTCAGGCTCTGCCAGTGGCATCAGGAGGAGTGGAGGGAGGTGCAATGGAGGAGGATGGAGTTATCAGAAACCTCCAGGAACAGATCCAGCTCTCTGGACAGGTCACACAAATCATATTATGCACACACACACACACACACACACACACACACACACACACACACACACACACACACACACACACAACGTGAATAATATTGTGTCAATGTCTCAGAATCTGCATAATAGTATTGATGTGCAGTCATGTTAAATGCCTCGTCCCATTTGGAAGAATACATCCTTTCAGCTTGGTTTAAGCTTAGGTACGTGATCTGTGGTTACATAAATCAATCAATCAAATATTATTATATGCTCTGAGCTTGTATATCTGCTATTTTTTTTTAAATGTGTGCAAATGTTTGAATATATATGTTTTAAAGCGAACATTTGTAACTCAAATCTTTGCTTCTGGGGGTCCCTGGAACAAAATATTTTGAGATGGGGGTCCGCGGTCAAATACGTATCATTTTGGGGGTCCTTGACATGAAAAAGTTTGAGAACCACTGATTTAGAAAGCAAAATTAATTCATACAACAGTTTTTCTGGCATCGGAGTTCACTCTCAGATCACTACCTTTACTAGGGCAGTCTCTGTGCTGTGGCTTGCTCTAAAACCAGACTGAAATAGCTCAAGTACATTGTTGTTGCTTAAGAATTTGTGTGGTTAATTTAAAAAAAAACAGTTCTTAACCCATTAAGACCTGAGGTCGTTTCCACAAATGCCTTCTAAATCAGTAGTTCCCACGCTTTCAAGATTTTTCAAAAATGTTCGAAAATAGTAGATGTACAAGCTTGTAGATCTGCTGCTTTTCAATGGCCAACGCTATAATCTAAAATGACAGTTTCTTTGCCGGTTTTAATGGGTTAATAAAGGAAGCTTGGATATGGCCCCATAGTTGCTAAGAGACAAACAGTCCAGGTACCTTTTTTTGATGATTGGTTTGACTATGGCAGTTTTGAGTGATTCGGGGAACATGCTGGTAAACAGAGACTGATCGACTAAATATAATAGTAGTTTGGATAGACGGTTAAAAAAATAAATCTGGTGGGGATAGGATCAATACAGCAGGTAGAGGATTTTAAACCAGTCACCACTTTTCTAATCATTTCTAAATTCAACAAAGTAAAGTGGTTTAAATTGCGTTCACTGTGTGCAGGAGTCTGTTCAGCAATGTTTAGTGACCTAGTTTTGGCTTAAATTTGTTCTGATTGCTATGATCTTATCTCTGAGTGAGCTGACAATTCGGTGCGTTTTGTATTTGAGAGGACATGACTAGGATTCAAGCTGCCGATGGTGGAAAAAAGTATTTTTGGATAATTGTGATTTTCTTTTTTACATAATTGTCTACATCCTCCTCAGAACAGACAGTAGGTGTTGGCTTAACGACTAAATTGGGGAGTGAGAAAAAAGGAAACAAACACGAATAAACATAACTGTAGCACGGGCATCTTTTTTAGATCATTGTAAGTACACATTAACCCATTAAGACCGTGGATGCATTTGTGTCATTTTAGATTTCTTTGGCTATTCAAAAATAGCAGATATACAAGCTCATAGCTTTTTTTTTTCTTGAAAATGTGTGCAAATCATTGAATATATGTTTTTTAAAGCCAACTATTGTAACTCAAATCTTTGCTTCTGGGGGGGTCCCTGGAACAAAACATTTTGAGATGGTGGTCCGCGGGCCAAATACATATTATTTTGGGGGTTGTTGACATGAAAACGTTTGAGAGCCACTGATGTTATAGCAACATTCGTTTTTCAACCGTTAGGATTGAGACATTTGTAGAATCGGCCAAACTGCACAAACTTTCACGATTTCTCAAGAAAATAGCAGATCTACGAGCTCGTAGCGCGGCACTCGGTGCCGCGCTATGAGCTTGTATATCTGCTATTTTTGAATAGCCAAAGAAATCTTTAAATGATGCGTTCCCAGTCTTAATGGATTAAGAAGACACAAGCTTCCAACAGTATACTTCTTCTTCTTCACCAGCATGTTACTTTATGTTACCTCATGTTACCTCTGTCAATCTGACCCTGACACAAGGTTGTGTTGTGTGTGTGGGCATAGGAGCGGGAGCGGGCCGTAGAGCTGTGGCACACCGCAACCCAGGAGGTGGACCGACTCCAGCAGCTCTGCCAGAAGACGGCCTCAGATGGACACGTCCACGCTGCTCAGGGTCAGCAGCTCAAGGTATGTATATATATATATATATATATATATATAATGACTGCAGGGGCGGAAGAAGTACTCGGATTTCTTTACTTAAGTTAAAGTAGCAATTTCATGATATAAAAATACTCTGTTGCAAGTAAAAAAGGCTTGTGTTCAAAATGTTACTGGAGTAAAAGTACGAAAGTGTTGGCATCAAATTATACTTAAAGTACCAAATGTAAAAGTACTAAAATGTTTGAAAATAGCAGATCTACATCGACGCGTTGTGAGCTTGTAGATCTGCTATTTTCAAATAGTCCATGTATGAAATAGGGCTAAAGCGGTTAATGCATGTTTTATAATGTAATCATTTATATCTGCAAAGTAACTAGTAACTATATTTTTCAAATAATTGTAGTAAAAGTACAAGATTTGCCTCTGAGCTGTGGTGGAGTAACATTATTGAAAATGTAAAATACTCCAGTAAAGTAAAAAATACCGCAAAATTGAGTACAGTACTTGAGTAAATGTACTTAGTTGCTTTACACCACTGAATGACTGTATGACATTGCTCCAGATACCACCGACTACATTTTATTTCATGGTCTTCGCACATAATTTTGCTCTTAATTTGACAATGCCTTCACCTTTGTTATTTCCAGATGACAGTGTGTGTGTGTGTGTGTGTGTGTGTGTGTGTGTGTGTGTGTGTGTGTGTGTGTGTGTGTGTGTGTGTGTGTGTGTGTGTGTGTGTGTGTGTGTGTTGTGTAACTTTGTACTATGTGTGTGTGTAACTTTGTACTATGTGTGTGTGTAACTTTGTACTATGTGTGTGTGTAACTTTGTACTATGTGTGTGTGTAACTTTGTACTATGTGTGTGTGTAACTTTGTACTATGTGTCCTCTGTAGTTTCTTTTCCTTAAGTTTTTTTTTGTGCTGTTTTAATTGTGACCTGCCAACAGGGTTGCAGATGAAAAGCTAGTACATAAAATGGTAAAATCTTTGTTTAACACTGAACAAAAAAAAACACCTTGTTAGCTATTCTTATCAAGCAGGTAAGAATGGCAAAATGTTTTTTTTGGGGCAGGGAAGGAAGTTCATGATTGCGATTGATTCATTATTAAACGTATTACAAGATATTGAACGCAGTTAACCCTTTAAGACCGGGAACGCGTCTGTTTGTCATTTTTTGATTTCTTTGGGCTATTCAAAAATAGCAGATATACAAGCTCATAGCGCGGCACTGAGTGCCACGCTATGAGCTTGTAGATCTGCTATTTTTTTTTATATCCTGGAAAATGTGTACAAATCTTTGAATATACATATTTTTAAAGCAAACATTTTTAACTCTGTTACAACTTCGGGGGGGTCCCTGAAACCTAATATTTTGAGATGGGGGTCCACGGCCAAAAACACACAAGATTTGCACAAATTTGTTATTTTCCAAAAAAATGAACTTGTAAATCTGCTATTTTTGAATAGACCCAAAGAAATAAAAAAAAATGACACACAGATGCGTTCCCGGTCTTAAAGGGTTAATTCACATTAGAAGAAGAGCGGCGTAATTAGGAGCAGTCTGTTTTATTGAGTGTCTCTCTGTTCCTCTCTCCACAGGATCAACTTGTTCAATTGCAGCAGCACACCCAGAAACTGCAAGTGGCTAATCAGAGAGTGGAATCAGTACGTGTGTGTGTGATAGCCACTTAGAAGAAGCTGCTTAAATGATTGCCCTACGATTAGCCGTGTGGGATCACCGTCCTCTGCATGTCGCCCCGAGATTAATCCTCCTCTAATATTTCATATGGATCTCTGTGTCTGTGAACCGCTGTTTCTGATAGCACCGGCTAGCCTATTGTGCAATGGTCAGCAGGTGCTCTCTCTCTCTCTCTCTCCCTGTGTATCTGTGTGTGTCTCTCTCTCTCTCTGTATCTGTGTCTCTCTCCCTGTCTATCTCTCTCTGTATATGTGTCCGTCCTCTCTCTCTCTCTCTCTCTCTGTCTCTCTCTCTCTGTCTCTCTCTGTCTCTCTCTGTCTCTCTCTCTGTCTCTCTGTCTCTCTCTCTCTCTGTCTCTCTCTCTGTCTCTCTCTCTGCCTGTCTGTCATATACACACATGATTTTATTTGAGTATTCAAATGGAACTAAATGGACCTGTAAGCTAAAAGCGGGGGTTTTCAACCTTTTTCATGCCAACGACTCTTAAATTGATATACATTTGGCCGCAGACCCCCATCTGAAAATGTTTTGTGTCAGGGACCCCCAGAAGAGAAGATTCGTGTTAAAAAAAAAGCAAAATTATCCCAACACTTTCAAGAATTTTCGAAAATGCTCAAAAATAGCAGATCTACAAGTTCGCAGCGCGGCACGAAGTGACGCGCTGTGAGCTTGTATATCTGCTATTTTTTGAATAGCCAACGTATACAATATTGGATAAAGGGACGAACATGTATTAACACCTTTTTAGCTGGGGACCCCCTGGAACCCCCTCAAGGACCACTGGCGGTCCACGGACCACTGGTTGAGGACTGCTGAGCTATAGGATCAGAGCCTGTTGCACATATATATCTGTGACAAACACCACGCATAATGCCTTCCACCTACACATAGCACCATACAGTGTATGTGGGGGAAAAAAGTAATACTATATCCTTCTGATGCAATTTTAATGAGAGGGCAAGCCTTGGGCTTACATTCTCTTCTCTCTGACTTTTCATACTAGCAGCCTCTTCCCGTCCCCGTCTGTGTGTGTGTGTGTGTGTGTGTGTGTGTGTGTGTGTGTGTGTGTGTGTGTGTGTGTGTGTGTGTGTGTGTGTGTGTGTGTGTGTGTGTGTGTGTGTGTGTGTGTGTGTGTGTGTGTGTGTGTGTGAGAGAGAGAGAGCAAGAGACCTTAGTTGCACCAGTGTGTTGAAAAACAAGGGTTTGTGCCAAGGGACAGCGTAAAGTTTGTGGAGTAGACAAAGTTTATGGAGAAGAAGCTTGTACATGTTGAGAGTTAAGGGTTGCTTGTTCAGAGTGATATGCCTCACTTACTGCATTCATGTCTGTCATGCCACACACAGACCAACCAGCAGTTCCTCAAGACGGTGACGGGGCAGAGCACGGAGATGGAGGAGCTACGTGGCCAGCTCAGGTACGCTGCTACTGTGTGCATATCCAACATGTCTACTGCTAAATAAATGTATTGTCCTGCACTAAATGTCTCCCAGTTGTCTTGGACTGTAGGCTATCTTGCTCAGAATTGCTACAGTTCAGCACATGTTTAATGCTTTTGAACTATGTTTTTTACTGGCCAGCCTTCTGCTGTACATGTGCAGTACTGTATATTCTGTAAACAGCCCAAATGTGTGTCTATATATTAGGGCTGGTGAATTAATATTCGAACATCGAATATTCCTCGAATATGGGGAAAATATGTATATTCGAATATGAAAATTAATATTTGAATATGAAAAAACTTGATACATTGTTTTTGTATTGTTTCTGTAAAAAAAAAAAAAAAAAAAAATATATATATATATATATATATATATATATATTTTTTTTTTTTTTTTTTCAAATAAAAATGTTTATAATAATAATAATATATGAATATATATTCGAATATCATTTCTGAGGAAAGTTAGCCCTACTATATATTGATGTCAATTTATAGAGTTGGCATGTCACACCAACATTTCACACACTTGTGTGACAAATAAATGTTGTAGGACGAGAGTCATGACTGCTGGCGTTGATGATCAATTAAGGTTAATTATCATGTTATAAATGTTGGTTCCTTTAGTACATTAACCTGCCTGGCTGGTTGTTGCCATGTCTTCCTGTGCTTGCAGGCAGGCCAAGACGGAGCTGAGGACGGCCACCGCCAAAGTGGAGGAGATGACCAAGCTGCTGCAGACAGTACAGGATCAGATGCAGAGACGGGTGAGATTTAGAAATAATTCTGGCCTGGATTCTCTCTAATTATTAGTTATAACTTATACTAGTTATAACTTTTTAATCCATTCAATTCGGGAACGCGTCTCTGTCATTTTCAAAAGTAGCAGATATACAAGCTCATATAATGAGCTCCTGGAGGTCCCCTGGAACAAAATATTTTACAAATGTTCACTTTAAAAAAAGATATATTCCAAGATTGGCAAAAGTTTCAAGATTGTTCAAAAATAGCAGATATACAAGCTCATAGCGCGGCACTCTGTGCCGCGCTATGAGCTTGTAGATCTGCTATTTTTGAATAGCCCAAAGAAATCTGAAAATGACACATACGTTCCCGGTCTTAATGGGTTAATTTATAATAAAGGAAAAAGAAGAAAAAAAAACATAACCACCATTTGAAAAAAAGTTTCTTTTGGTGGGGGGAAAAAAAGAAAAAGGGAAAAAAAATCTATTCCAAAGTTTCGCTTCGAAAAACTTGTTGAAGACGAGTTGTGTGAGAGGAATGGCCCGGGGCTTATCTCATCTCATCAGTGCATCTGCGTGTTCTCTCTCTCTCAGGAGGAAGACACAGCGGAGGCCCAGGGTCGCGAGGAGGCCTCAGACCGGAGACTACAGCAGCTTCAGTCAGCCTTGAGTCAGCTAGAAGCCAGGTGAACTCACAACAGCAAACATCCTCAGTGTTGTCATTTATCCATCGTTTCACTCTGAAAGTGTAAAAGGCGGCCCTTCGCACACCAAGAGTCGGAAGCAATTTCTATCTATATTGGCCGATCGGTTTTTTAATGCCTCAGAAAGAAAAGGTGTCCGGTTGAACACACCATCGCAGCCACTAGGTGTGCAAGAAGTCACAGAGAAGCATGTGTTTTTTTTCATGCAAAAACATTAGACCCATTATATTAACACTGATGATTTCACACAGACACTGCATCTATACCTAGTCTCTAATGGCCCCAAATCCTCAAAATGCATTCATCTCTCTCTCTCTCTCATAGAAGGCTTCTTTACCACAGGCAACTCTTGTGTGTACTTCTTCTCTCCCCTCCATCCTCAGGCTCAAAGCAGCGTCCCAGGAGGCCGAGGCGGTGCGCCGGGAGCAGGCGGTGTGGGAGCGACAGGTGGGCGAGCTCCAGGGGCGATGCGCCTCCCTGGAGGAGGAGCGCTACGAGGCCCTGGCCAAAGTCCGCGACAGCGTCCAGCTGACCGAAGAGGCTGCGTTACAGAAAGATCAGGTATACGTTTGTCTTTTTATTTCCCCCCCCTTTTTTTTCTCATCTGAGTCTGAGCAGTTTTTCTCTCACCAAATCTCCCCCTCTCTCTACCTCCCTAGAGTCTATGTCGTTGGTTCTCAAAGTGGGGTCCGGGGACCCCCAGGGGTACTTGAGGGGGGGGTTCCAGGGGGTCCCCAGCTAAATGATAGATTAGGCACCAAATGGACCCTTATGGGTCTGTAACTCTGAGAGTGTACAAATGGAACCAAATGGACCCGTTAGGGTCCATTTGGTTCCATTTGTACACTCTCAGAGTTAAATTGACATAGATTTTACAATATAAATTGCGGTCCAAGTGATAGAAATGCCATTAAATGGGGGTCCGTAGCCCTAATGCATGTCAAACTGGGGGTCCTTGAAATGAAAATGGTTGAGAATCACTGCTAGAGCCGTAAAAAAAATCTTCTCTTATGGGGGTCCGTGGCATATCTTTTGAAATGGGGGTCCATGGGCTAATAAGTGTCAATTTGGGGGTCCTTGACATGAAAAAGTTTGAGAACCACTGGTCTATGTGATAGAAGCTGTCTTCTCCCATCACTTAATGGCTGTACATTTTGATACCCTCGTAGGCCCTTCTGAGGGAGAAGCAAAAGTCTGACGAGTTTGAGAAGACCAAGGAGACCATCAAGCAGCTGATCCAGGATGCTGCTGTCCACACCAGGAAAGAGGTGAGGGTTTCCTAAATTACAATCCCCTATATACCGTCTACCCTATTGCTATTTAACCACTTAAACCCTATATATATACTTCATTGACCGGGGTTCCCCCAGGGATCTACTGTACACCAAATGTCTTTGGCAAAAATAGCAGATCTAGAAGCTCACATGGTGTCGCGGTGCAACACATTGTGAGCTTGTGCAGTAGATCTGCTGTTTCTGCTGAATGTTTGCCCCAGAATAGGGACGCCAGGGTTCATGTTGTTAAACACGAAACTGCAGAATGTGCAGTGTGAGGTCGGAGTGTCAGGTTTAAATATCTTAACCCATTAAGACCGGGAACGCATCTGAGTCACTTTTTGATTTCTTTGGCTATTAGAAAATCACACCCAGTGTGAAGAGAGTGGTGCCTTTGAATTAGTGTAACTGTTTGCATACTTGTGTTGCAATCAGCTGCAGCTGTTGAGGCCGTGCTCAAACGGACGGACGGACGGACGGACCCACACACACACACACACGGTCAAGAGTAGGAGTGGCTGGCACCACTCAAAAATAGCAGATATTTTTAACTTGACATGAAAACTATTAGGATTTAGAAGACATTTTTAGTATCCCCAGAAGCAAAGATTTCAGTTAAAACATTTTCACTTTAGAAAATATATATTCAAAGATTTGCACAAATCTACATGATTTTTTAAAAATAGCAGATCTACAAGCTCATAGTGCGGCACTCGGTGCCGCGCTATGAGCTTGTATATCTGCTATTTTTGAATAGCCCAAAGAAATACAAATAATGACACAGATGCGTTCCCGGTCTTGATGGTTTAACATGTAACTGTGAAACCTGGAAGCTGAAATTAGAATTCGCAACCAGCTGCTACCGTAGGTTCACGCCATGTTTCTCAACACATGGCGTATCGAGAAGTAAACGATGTGCCTCGCTTCCCTGCTGTGCTCCTTCAGGAGGAAGACACTGAAGTGATTAATGCTCTACTAATGGCCCTTCTCCATCAAGACTCCCAATCGTTTAATCCCATTAAGGTGCCGTAGTGTACGGCTGTGGCGCTGACTGTTGCCTCGCTAAGTGTCTTGGGCGTAGTCTCTGACTGCTAGGGACAATCACTTGGACCGCTGCACTCTAACAACAGGACGTTATAGTTAGGTACAATATCAATAGCATTGTACAAGATGTAAGCTCTTTGTGTCCTCTCCTGCAGCGTTATATGTTTATTTGATGGGTAGATGTCTGTCATGAGGTTTACCACTTATGCCCTATATACCAGTGGTTCTCAAACTTTTTCATGTCAAGGACCCCTAAATTGACACTTATTAGCCCGCGGACCCCCATTTCAAAAGATATGCCAGGGACCCCCATGAGAGAAGATTTTTTACGGCTCTAGGAGTGATTCTCAACCATTTTAATTTCAAGGACCTCCAGTTTGACATGCATTAGGGCTACAGACCCCCATTTAATGGCATTTCTATCACTTGGACCGCAATTTATATTGTAAAATCTATGTAAATTTAACTCTGAGAGTGTACAAATGGCTCTGATTTCTGAGAGTGTACAAATGGAACCAAATGGACCCTAACGGGTCCATTTGGTTCCATTTGTACACTCTCAGAGTTACAGGCCCATAAGGGTCCATTTGGTTCCATTTGTACACTCTGAGTTACAGACCCATAAGGGTCCATTTGGTGCCTAATCTATCATTTAGCTGGGGACCCCCTGGAACTCCCTCAAGGACCCCTGGGGGTCCCCGGACCCCACTTTGAGAACCAATGATATATACGACAAATAGCAAAACTATCCAATCTACAAGCTCACGATGCATCGCAACCCATTTTAAGCTTGTGAAAATCATTGAAAAAATCCCAAAATAGGGATTCCAGGGTTAACTCATTCAGTGCCATTGGCGTGTACAATGATTTGTTTCCAAAGCCCAGAGTGCCATTGACATGTACACGTCCAAACTGTGTTTTCAGTGTTTTTACCACTAGATGGCGCTGTTCCGCAACTCATGCGCCACCATTTCAGGCTCAGACGCAGAGAGATCTAGGAGATCACGTGATCACCAGATCTACTGCTCCATCTCCTTCCTGGTTAGCGTCTGTGGGGAATCGGCTGTATCTTGAGTTCCTTTTTATTCCCTGCATTTTTGACGAGACATGCTGTTTTCAATGGCCCATAGCAAGCAGTGTCGTGCACTTACATTTTGAGGGGCTCAAGTAATTTATACTTTTTTTGTTTACTTGGTCTGCTCTTTTTTCCCTCTACACCTATACCTCTTTGCCAAAAATAGCCGATCTACAAGCTCACAACGCCTCGCAGCGCGAGGCGTTGTGGGCTTGTAGATCTGCTATTTTTGGCTAAAGTTCTCCTCAGAAAAGGCATCCTAGGTTTCGAGTGGTTATGGTAAAAAGAAAAATCGTATCGCATAAAGATTTGGCTGACCCCCTGTAGTAACTCTGTGGACCCCCTAGGGGTCCCGGTCCCCCTGTTGAAGACCCTGCTGTAAACTGAAAAAAAAAAACGTTTTTTTTTTTTTTTCCAAAAGGGCACTTCTGGTCAAGAGGGCAAAGGGCAGGTGCTCTAGAACCACCTAGAGTCTATCTGTGCACGTCCCTGATAGTAAGTGAATGAGGGGTCTCGTGACATTTCCCCGCCGAAGCACAGTGAAAGTCTGTTGAGATTATCCCCTGTTTAGTGCATGATGGCAGAAATGTGTCATGAAATCAGAGCTAATAATCAAGGGCAAGGAATAAGATTACACAATGAATCATATCAGTTGGAAATGACATACTGTATCTTTGCAAATTATCAGTGTTAGTAGCAAGTGAATGAGGGGTCGCGGTGACATTTTCTTTTTTCCCCGCGGAAGCACAGTGAAAGCCTCCGTGTTTAGCAACTTTTGGGGGATCGATCATACTGGATATAAATATTCTGTGGCTATATAATGTGGCTGGATTATGTGTGTGTGGATTATGGATTGTGTGTTTGATTGTGTGATTATGGATTATGTGTGTCTGGATTATGTGTGTGCTGTGGCTGGATATAATATTCTGTGGCTTCTAAGGTAAGAAAAATTGCTGGTTTGTTAAAAAGGTAAGACAAATGAAAAATTGCCGGTTTGTTAATGTGGTAAATATTAAAAGGCTGCGGCTCCAGATAGTTTCCTCACCCTCCTCCTCTCTCTCATAACTGATCTAAAAAGGCAGCATGGGGACTTGGTGTAATGTTTGGGACGCATATGTAGTGAACCATTCGACAGGGATGAAACAAGTGACCCTCTGAATAAGAGATGAATGCAAAGGGATTTAAATCTCTGTACTACGGGTATAGCCATGGTTGCGTATCTGAATAATACGCTCGTGTGTGTGTGTGTGTGTGTGTGTGTGTGTCAGGTGGAGAGCGTGCGTAAGCAGTGCAACGTTCAAATCCTCCGAATGGCTGAGGAGCTGTCTGCCCTGCAGCTGGTAAGGACCTTCCCCCACTGAGAACAAATACCCTCCACCATCACACCAAATCCCTTTGATTCTCTACCGGTCGCCCACATCTGATTTCCCCTCTTCTGCCTTGATCCCTCTCTAACCCCCCAGCCCTCTCCGTCTGCTTCTGTCTAGGAGTGTGCAGATAAGGAGTCTCAGATTGAGAGGTCCCGGAGAGAGAGGAAAGCCGTGGAGGAGGAATTGGAGAAGGTAAAACAAAAAAAAATACCATGCACTATGCCGTGGCCTGAGTTATATACTTCGGCGTGCAACACCAGCTCACAGCTCACAGGTTTTACTTAAGTAAAAGTATCAATACTGCAATTAGATATGCTTTGTTACAAGTAGAAGTCCTGTGTTCAAAATGTACTCGAGTAAAAGTACAAAAGTATCGGCATCAAAATATACTTAAAGTACCAAAAGTAAAAGTGCTCATTGTGCATAATGTCCCATTTCACAAGTTCAAAATGTGTAAAATAAACTTTTGAAAATAGCAGATCTACAAGCTCACAATGCGTCGCGATGCGACGCATTGTGAACTTGTAGATCTGCTATTTTCAAATGGCCGAAATATATATAGGGCTGAATGGTTGTGTTTTGTAATAATAATCAAAATCTACAAAGTAATTAGTAACTAAAGTTTTCAAATAATTGTAGTGGGGTAAAAGTATAATATTTGCCTCTGAGATGCAGTGGAGTAGAAGTAAAAGTACAGGCAATTGGAAATTCTCCAGTAAAGTAAAAGTAACCCAAAATTGTACTTAGTACAGCACTTAACACATTGGGTGCCAAAACCGTATATATACGTTTTTTGAAGAAAAAAAATGTTAAAAAAAAAAAAAAAAAAAAAAAAAAATCAATTTTTTTTTTTTCATTTTCTTTTTTTTTTACCTTCTAAGCACCAGGAGATATCATTTTCCGAAGATTTTGACTCCAATCCACTTTCTGGTTAACTTATGACTTCAAAAGCCTGTATCTCGGCTCCTAAAAAATGGTTAAAAATCCTGGCACTCAGTGTACTCTGTTTTTAAAAACACCTGGCACCCAATGTGTTAAGTAAATGTAAATGTACTTAGTTACTTAGTTACTTTCCACCACTGCAGCTAAGTGTAAATCAGGGATAAAAACATGGCTTTGCGCTGATTTGTGTTTTATAACTAATTAGTGGTAACACTCTTCCTGTGGATCTGGTGTCAGGTATACAAGGAGGGCAGGGCGGTGCCGGAGTTCAGGAAGATAGAAGCCCTCCACCAGAGATGTCTGGATGCAGAGAGGATGAAGGACGACATGAGCATCACCCTGCAGAGCACCCAGAACAAACTCAAGAAGATAGAGATGGAGTAAGTAGGGGAAACGATAAATATTATCTCCACCAGGACGGAGAGTATGTTTTCGCCCCCGTGTGTGTGTGTGTGTGTGTGTGTGTGTGTGTGTGTGTGTGTGTGTGTGTGTGTGTGTGTGTGTGTGTGTGTGTGTGTGTGTGTGTGTGTGTGTGTGTGTGTGTGTGTGTGTGTGTGTGTGTGTGTGTGTGTGTGTGTTTGTGTGTCAGCTGTGATTAGCTGTGATCTCTGTCACCACTGGACTGATCAACGTCAAACTTTGCGCGCACACTCCCAGTAGGCCAAGGAATAAACCTCTACCCGAAATGTCAAATTGACCTCATGGTGACAGACTGCTCCAAGGTTTAGCCTACAACTCTTGAAATGTAGGCCATATAGTCATAACTATTTCTTCTTGGCTCATGCCGCAACTCCCCATCTCTGCCATTTTGTGTCTTCTTCAAAACACACTTTTTGCTACTACTCACTCAAATCGGTGCGACTTATCGCTGTAGTCATGGGATTAAGATGTGTCTGTCAGATCTTTTTAAATTCCATTCCGATTGACTATGGTTGACTTCCAAACCTTTTACATATACATATATATCATTTTGTCTGATAGCCTCTTACATACTTGAACCGTATACTGTATATACTGTAGTAGAAAATTAACTGGGTCTATCATCTAGCTGCTGACAAGCATTCCATTTCAAAATAACTGTAACCCATTGAGACCTGAAGCCGATTCTACATGTCTCCTAAATCCCAACAGTATTCTGAAAAATGTATGTTTCTATATCAGTGGTGCTCAATCTTTTTCATGTCAAGGACCCCCAAAATTATATGTATTTGGCCGCGGACCCCCATCAAAATATTGTGTTCCAGGGACCCCCAGAAGCAAAGATTTGAGTTAAAAATGTTCGCTTTAAAAAAATATATTTACAAAGATTTGCACACATTTTCACGAATTTTCAAAAATAGCAGATATACAAGCTCGTAGCGCGGCACTCGGTGCCGCGCTACGAGCTTGTATATCTGCTATTTTTGAATAGCCCAAAGTGTAAAATAATGCTTTTTAGCTCAAATCTAAAAATGACACAGTTCCAGGTCTTAATGGGTTAAGCCAGTCTGTGAAAGCGTTATGGATGCCAGTCTGTGAAAGCATCATGGTGCCAACAACTGTGTTTCCCTTCACAGCCTGGAAATCAGCAGCATGGCACCATTTCCCACTTTCTTATCTGTCTCATCCCAAGCTCTACCGGGATCAATGTGCTAATGTTTACAATCTGACCCGACTTCTCCAGTGGCACCGTTTCCACAATGCTTTCAATCCACAGCGGTCTGCTGAGAGCCAGAGAAGAATGGTTCTGTTATTCCCTGTTTACTGCATGATGGCAGAAATGTGTCATGAAATCAGAGCTAATTACCTCTGCCAATGGAGTTGTCATGGTCACTATCAAGAGAACGGATGGGTGGGTTTTCATGAAGCTAAGTGTGAATGACAAGGTCACGATCAAGGGCAAGGAAAGGAATTACATAATGAATCGTATCTCAGTTGGAAATGACATACTGTATCCTGACAATTTCTTAGTGTTAGTTACTGAGTGCAATCTTTCTAGATATCATTTATGTCAGTGGTTCTCAAATCTCTCCATCCTCCCTCCCAGTCAGTGGTGTAAAGTAATTAAGTACATTTACTCAAGTGCTGTACTACACAAAAAAAAACTCCACTACATCTCTGAGGCAAATATTGTACTTTTACTCCACTACAATGATTTGAAAACTTTAGTTACTTTGCAGATATAAATGATATAAATTATAAAACATACATTAACCACTTTAGCCCTATTTTATACCTAGGATATTTCAAAAGAGCTGATCTACAAGCTCAGAACGCGTCGCATCACGTTGTGAGCTTGTAGATCAGCTATTTTCAAACATTGTACTACTTTCACTTTAAGTACATTTTGATACCAATACTTTTGTACTTTTACTCAAGTACATTTTGAATTCCCGTCTTTTACTTCAGTGGTTTTCAACCTTTTTTGTGTCAAGGACCCCCAAATTGACACACATTAGCCCAGGGACCCCCATTTTAAAAAGTTATGCCAGGGACCCCCAATAAGAGACGATTTTTACGGCTCTAGCAGTGATTCTCAACCATTTCAATTTCAAGTACCCCCAGTTTAACATGCATTAGGCTACAGACCCCCATTTAATGGCATTTCTATCTCTGGGACCCCAATTTTTATTATAAAATCAATGTTAATTTAACTCTGAGAGTGTACAAATGGAACCAAATGGACCCGTTAGGGTCCATTTGGTTCCATTTGTTACACTCTCAGAGTTACAGACCCAAAAGGGTCCATTTGGTTCCTATCTATCATTTAGCTGGGGACCCCCTGGAACTCCCTCAAGGACCACTGGTGGTCCCCGGACCACTGGTTGAAAACCACTGTTTTACTTGTATCGGAGTACTTCTACATTGCAGTATTCATACTTTCACTTAAAAAAAATTGGAGTACTTTTCCCCACCACTGCCTCCCAGTGTGTCCATATCCCTCCTTCCGTCCTGCTCATTGGTGCATCTATGTGTCCGTCCACTCATCCGTGTCCTCCAGCTACGGTGAGGAGCTGTCCCGCTGCCAGGAGGAGGTGCGGCGCCTGCAGGGCTCTCTGTCCGCCGCGCGGGAGGACTGCCTGGGAGTCAGCGAGGAGCGCCTCCACCTACAGCAGGAGAACCTGCAGCACCGCAGGGACATGGACGACCTGAGGAAGACCTGCCTGCTGGCGGAGAGGAGGGCCAAACAACAGGTATAGGGCTGTCACCACTACACATTTAACCCATTGAGACCTGAAGCCGAGTCTCCTAAATCTCAACAGTTTTCTGAAAAACGTATGTTTCTATATCAGTGGTGCTCAATCTTTTTCATGTCAAGGACCCCCAAAATGATATGTATTTGGCCGCGGACCCCCATCAAAATATGTAGTTCCAGGGACCCCCCAGAAGCAAAGATTTGAGTTAAAAAATGTTCGCTTTAAAAATATATGTATTCAAAGATTTGCACACATTTACACGATTTTTCAAAAATAGCAGATATACAAGCTCATAGCGCGGCACTCGGTGCCGCGCTATGAGCTTGTAGATCTGCTATTTTTGAATAGCCCAAAGTGTAAAATAATGCTTTTTAGCTCAAATCTAAAAATGACACAGTTCCAGGTCTTAATGGGTTAAAGGAGTAGTTCACCCAAAAAATTACGTCTTTTCTAACAATTACACACCCCATGAATCATTGAATTCATGGAGATTTTTTAGTTTTTTGACGCATTCCTGAGCCGATGATTTGATGACCGGGTGTATTTCCGGTAGGAGACACAAAGAGTCTCCTTTGAGTCTCCTCCCGGAAACATTAGCATCTTTCCACCAGTAATCAAATTATTGGCTTAGGAATGCGACAAAAACAAAAAAATATCCATGAATTCAATGCTTCATGGGGTGTGTAATTGATAGAAAATAAGTAATTGTTTTGGGTGAACTACTCCTTAAGTTGACGATTAATTGTCACTCAAATAATTGCGATTAACGATTTAATTGTGTGTTTGGCATTGAACATTAGAACATATGAAGCCTGTTAGGCTTCGTAATACAAAATTCCACAGGGCAGATATGACAAATAACTGAAATATGCAAAGTAATGATTGACATAATATATAATCATTTTTATTCATGTTAAAAAAACAGAAATAGCAGATCTACAAGCTTACAACGCGTCACTTCGTGACGCGTTGTAAGCTTGTAGATCTGCTATTTCAGTTTTTTTAAATATGTGATAATGTGTGAAAATCTTTCAACATGGAAACGATTATTTATTGCAAAAATAATTGCGATTATCTCAAACAATTGCGATTAGATGATAATGTAATAATTGTGACAGGCCTAACAACAGGTATAGCTGCACCACTAAGGGACAGGTTGGTTGGGGTAAAGGAAAAAAGGAAAAGACAGGAGGAGGGGCTGGGTGGGTACAGGGAGATGGATGAGCCCTGTGAGAGCTGCCAACCGTCTGTGATGAGCTGGGAGAAGCTAGCGGGAGGGAAGAGGTAAAGAATGATGCAGCTGGAAAGAGAGATAAATGGTGAAAAGGCGGGGTTTGCACACACACACACACACACACACACACACACACACACACACACACACACACACGCACACACACCGTTGCTGTTGATCAGAAACCTTGTATCTCCATATCTCACTTTTTATGTTTTTTCCCAAAAAGTGAATGCCTTACTTTGTCGTACAAGAGTGTTGCATAAAAGTAGGGCAAAAAGCTGAACTATAAGCGAACGGCGCGTCTCATCACAAACTAACCTAACCCACCATCTATTTTAGCTATAAAAATATATATAAAAAATGTAGTGCAAGTGGGTTTTATAAATATTTAACCAATGAAAGGTATTAACAAAGAGTTAGTGATTAAAGGAATATTTCACTTTCATTTTTTGGGGGGGTAATTTTGTCATCTACTCAGGCTTTTGTGAGCCCCCCAGACACTTTTTAAGTTGCTTGATTCAATATTTAGATATTTAATATTCATTGTTATCAAACCCATTGTAACTTCAAACTGCATTTTAACCATGATAGCTTCATCGAAAACACCCGTCCTTGGTTCTGGTGACTCATCCTGCCCTCCGGACAGGTCCAGACGGGTGTTTCCGATTGTTTGATGATTAAATGATGATTAAAATCAGTTTTTGAAGTTACAATGGGTTTGTATAGGAAGTGTCTGATAAAATGAATATCGTTTTTTAAAAAAAAGTGAAATATCCCTTTAACTCTCAGTGCCACGCCCCGAGATATCCCGAGTTTTTCCCGAGTACCCTCCCTGCCAGAACGAGAAATCCCAAGTTTTTACTTTTTACTGTGGTCGCGCTATTCTGTTTATTTTTCATGATCACTTTCTCTTCCTGACTCCTTCAGACTCATTGGGTTCAGGTTTCATGACGCAGATTCCGTTTCCGGTTCTCATTTTGTTTCCGCAGTCATTTTCGGCCAGAATAGGGAAAGTCACGTTTTTTTCACACGGTAGAAAAAACGAACGGAGAGGTCTACGTCTATTCTCTTTGGTCTGGGTGACGATCAGTCATCGGGGTCGTGTATCACATCGTATTTTAACCCGATCAGATATTGTCGAAGACGTCACATCCGGTGTATGACTTATACAGTGTTTGGCCTGTGTGGGGGGGGGGGGGGGGGGGGGTCGAACGAGTCAGCGAGGTAATCAATGTGGCGATTTGCTGCTCTCTACTGGTAGAACTGTCGTATATGTTTAAAACTGCAGAAGAGAAGCTATTTGAAAATGGAATTACAAAATAGCAAAAAATAAAATAAAATACGAAAATTGCTGGCACTGGGGGAGTACTTTATGAAAATACTCTGGCACTGAGAGAGTTAATTAACTTTTTTGTTTAGTTTTTTTTTTTTCTTTTCCCGTTACGCAAGCATTCCGCCTTGCAGCGATGATCTTTAAAGAACATCATTTATGTGTGCCTCATCCAGGTGTCCCAGATGGAGCAGGAGTTCAGCGTCAAAGAGCTGGGGCTGGACGCGCGGGTGCGCGAGCTGGAGGAGAGCAGCCGCCACTCCAGCGCGGACCTGACGCGCCTCCTCACGGCCCAGCGGAGGAGCACCCAGCGCTGGAAGGAGGAGGCCAAGAACCTGTCCCAGGCCTTTGAGAGCAAAACCACCAGCCTGAGGTGAGAGCTCCTCCTAAGTGACTCTGGAGGGATTGAGAAGAGAGGGAGAGGGATTGATATAGCAGGGAGTAAGACATAAGGAAATGGAATCTCATCACATTCGAAAGAAAAGAGTAAAGAGATGGCTCGAGACGTGGCAGGGTGTGTAGACTAGTGCATTGGTTCTCAAAGTGGGGTCCGGAGACCCCCAGGGGTCCTTTGGGGATGTTCCAGGGGGTCCCCCGCAAAATGTGTTAATATAGCATCACAATAATTTGAACCTTTTATACTTTGGCTATTTTTTATCTTTAAAATGTGTGCAAAGCTTTGAATATATACATTTTTAAAGCGAACATTTGTAACTCAAATATATGCTTCTGGGGGTACCTGGAACAAGATATTTTGAGATGGGAGTCCGCGGCCAAATACATATCATTTTGGGGGTCCTTGACATGAAAAAAAGTTAGAGAACCACTGGACTAAGTGAATGGAACACAGGAGGGTACACAGTAAAATCCTCAGTGTTGATTTAACCTGTATTTTCACATGGATAAATGAACAGTGAGGATTTGACTGTATGGCTATGGATAAACTAGATTTGACCCCAATCTGCCACGGCCTCTTGTCTGTCGACACGCTGACCGGTATGAGGTCAAGAACCTGAGATTCTAAGCGATCAATCAAAAGCCCTCCTATTGTGTTGCTTCAGGTTTTTCTTTTTCTTTAGCCTATTGAATAGTTCTCCTGGAAAATACAAAAAAGAAAGTGCTATGGCAAAGGTGGAGCTGCTTAAAGATTTCAATAGCAGTTGAAACAAGAATCGACTTTCCATTTGGAGGCGTTTTGCCTTTAGCAACACTTGTGCTATGCCAAGCACTACAAGAGATATTTTACAGGTTGGGAGAGCTTTTTATAAATCCATTTTTCCCCCTTGCCGTCTGTCTTTTCTCCTTCCAACACTGTTTCTCATGCTTAAACAGTTTTACTCTCGCCTGCTTATCTTTTCCTTTCAGGACAGAGCTAAATCGACAAAAACAACGCTCCCAAGAGCTGGAGATACTGCTGGAGAGTGACCACGAGACTATTGCAGAGGTCAGTTGCAAAAACGCACACACACACACATACCTGAATACGAGACCAGTATGCGGTGGAAGAGAACGTGTGGAGTATAATATCTTCATTTAGCCCATTGAGACCTGAAGCCGATTCTACGTGTCTCCTAAATCCCAACAGTTTTCTGAAAAACGTATGTTTCTATATCAGTGGTGCTCAATCTTTTTCATGTCAAGGACCCCCGAAATGATATGTATTTGGCCGCGGACCCCCATCAAAATATTTTGTTCCAGGGACCCCCCCCAGAAGCAAAGATTTGAGTTAAAAATGTTCGCTTTAAAAATATATATATTCAGAAGATTTGCACACATTTTCACAAATTTTCAAAAATAGCCGATATACAAGCTCATAGCGCGGCACTCGGTGCCGCGCTACGAGCTTGTATATCTGCTATTTTTGAATAGCCCAAAGTGTAAAATAATGCTTTTTTAGCTCAAATCTAAAAATGACACAGTTCCAGGTCTTAATGGGTTAGACACAGGGCTGAAGTGCCTGTTTTCCAAGTTTATGTCTCATAGAAGTGTTTTGGGTGTGTCGGTCTGTCCAGTACGAGAGACAGATGGCGGAGAGCCAGGAGAAGAGCGGCCGTCTTCAGCGGCGGCTGACCCATGCGGAGCAGAGGGCGACCACAGCTGCTCAACAGGTGTGTGGTTTTCATTTCATTTTAATAGGCTCTATGCACAGCAGCCATTTTGGAGAAAAATCTTCTGACTTCCTTCACAGGTGTTACCAATGATACTAATGAAGGCTCTGTTCCATTCTGGTCAAACAGAGTCAGGGTGCTGATATTGTGCATGTTGGCTCACTAGAAATACTAGTGGGTCTCAAAGTGTGGTCCAGGGACCCTCATGGTTCCTTGAGAGGGTGTAACTCTGAGAGTTATGGGGGTCCTTGAAATTAAAACGTTTGAGAACCACTGTGCTACACTAAATGGAACAGAGCCTTCATTAGTGTCATTGGTAACACCTGTGAAGGAAGCAAGGAAGGGGCCCAATTTCTGTCCAATATGGCTGCTGTGCATAGAGCCTATAGACGGGTTTCCGAGCGACGTCATCACAGAGCAGAATGCGATATCTGCGCATGCCTGGGGGTAAGGCGCGTTCGAAAATACAGCCCTGAGCGGCAGTGAGCGCACTGGCCAATACAAACTAATAGGCGAGTGTGCTCCGGTGCGTAATTTCCAAACGCACCCATAGGCTTCCCCCGCATCTGCGCGGTCATATTCCTCTCATGTTTACTAACAGGAAACCTGTCTATAGACGGATTTCCGCGCGACGTCATCACAGAGCAGAATGCGCAATCTGCGCATGCTCGGGGAAAACGAATTGTTGCGCCGTTCACTCTGTTGTTATGTTCGGGAGTTAGATAGCCATAATTCTGCTATTATAGGCATAATAGGCATAATGCTGCTATTATATACAAACAGATCCAACTTCCGACAAATCATTTTTATTGAGTAAACAAGGTATTACAAACTGCATAATTTAATCTACTTTCATTAAACCCGGTGAAGATCATTTATTTTATGAATGGACATTTGACCAGAGCTGCTGCGGGTAATGGCGCCCTCTATAGGCTACCCCCGGATCTGCACGGTCATATCCTCTCATGTTTACTAACAGGAAACCTGTCTATGGTTAATGCCAACAAAGGTGGCCGAAAAATAAATTATTTTAAAATGAACTGCACGTGATGGGATTTAAAGGTTTTCCTGAGCAGTTATGGTGTATTAGCAGAAGGTTCTTTACTTACTGTATGTATTTAACCACTGGTGTCTGATCCTCATCCTGAATTGTCACTGGTAGAGCCACTGTCTATCCAAACCCTGAGGAAGCTAGGCCTTTACCCTCTTTTAACCTGCTGTCCGTATTTGGGGAAGGAAAATGTTTAAAGGTTTTGGAACTTTCCAAAAAATCGCGAAAATAGCCATTCTGCCAGCTCTCACTGTGTCGCACTGTGAGCTTGAACTTGATCGGCTATTTTCTGCGACAAAGTATATATGTATGGTATATAAGCTAAAAAGCATTATTTTACACTTTGGCTATTCAAAAATAGCAGATATACAAGCTCATAGCGCACACTGGAAGAGTGCCGTGCTACGAGCTTGTAGATCTGCTATTTTTGAAAAATCGTGAAAATGTGTGCAAATCTTTTTAATATATATTCTTTTAAAGCAAACATTTTTAACTCAAATCTAGCTTCTGGGGGTCCCTGGAACTACATATTTTGAGATGGGGGTCGGCGGCCAAATACATATCATTTTGGGGGTCCTTGACATGAAAAAGTTTGCGCACCACTGATATAGAAACATACGTTTTTTTCAGAAAACTGTTAGGATTTAGAAGACATTTGTAGAATCGGCTTCAGGTCTTAAGTGGCTTAAGTGGTTAATATCAACCTTGAATATGTTCTAAATTTGAGCAAATAGTGTAACCATAAATATGTATTTGTTTGTTTTAGCTGAGTATGATGGCTACACATAGAAGGAAAACACCTACCACATTGGACCTGGAGACTGAATGACCGTGACCGTCCGTCACCATGCTGACTACAGGAAAAGTCAAGTCTGTAGTGCAATTTTCATAACATTGGCTGTCTTTGTTTTTTTTGGCAGGCCTTGATGATGCACGAGGTAATTTTTGGGGTCAGTGTTGTAGGGAAAACCAAGCCAAAGTGTTGTCTCAACACTCCTGTATTGATTAAGTGGCAAGTTCTAGTTGCCCCAATGAACTGTATTATATATTTTGCTTAAGAGTCAATCTTCAATGCTTTTCACTTAGACCACCGTTTTGTTATATTGGCCAAAAATAATGACGTGTCAGCCTTTGAATGAAATGGCATCGATCTGATGTACTGTATTTAATTAATGATGTTTGTGTAAAACAAATAAACGTGTAAATACAATGCGGCCTTCTGTGTCTTTGAGTAATTTACTAATTCATATATTAAATGCATTTTGTGAGTGTTTTCATTTCATTACTGCAGGCACGCCTCTGTCAAGTCTAACTACTTGACACAATTCCCTCCAAATTCCCTCCAAACCTCATTTGCATGCAGGCCATGGGTAGATCCTGGTCCTTCCAGGTTGGACACCTGCCTCGTCCTCGCTTAGTGGAATGAGAGGCCACACAGGCTATACCAGACTACTGCGCTCCTCTCCTACCAGAGCTGGCAGCCTGCGTCAACACTAAAAGGGTCAAGAGACAGACTGCTGGGAGCGGAACGAGGTAAATGGTGGCTGGGCACACACACACACACACACACACCACACACACCACCAGAAGCTACCAAGTACGTGCACTCACACACACATACACACAGGCTGCTATCAGCTTCTACATGTGTTTGAATGGTGTTCATGTGTTTGAAGTTGAACAGGATAATGAATTTATTTGCTTAGCACTTTTCCAAACACGGTTACAAAGTGCTTTACCAGAACAAGGTTTAAAAGAGCAGCAAGATAACCACGAAGAGATAAAACTTTAAAGTAAATCATAGAATATAATAATTGAATAAAAGCTGTTTTTATTAACTCTTTAACTGCAAGAGTAATAGTGTGCCACTACTGCCAGCGAAAAGGAGCAGTGTTTTCAGAAGTGATTTAAAAGAAGAGCGTTCCAAAGCCTAGGCGTCCGGGCCACAAAAGCCCCGGCTTGTGAGGCAGGCTTTAGTAGCAACCAGGAGGGCCCCACCTGAGAACCTAAAGCTGTGTACAGGCTCATAGGTGGGTGGCATATCTAAAATGTAGTCTCCTTGTAGGGCTATAAAAGTAAGTCAAAATCAATTATGAGGTAACCAGTGGAGAGCAGCTAAGATAGGAGTAACATGGTCACGTTTCTTAGTGGACACTATGGCTAGTATTGTTAGTCCACCGCATAATGTCATAATAACTTTCACTCAATTCAAGAGTTTAGCACAATAATGCCATAACTGGACAGATATTTCCCCTTACATGCCTAATGCATATATTATGAACCAACTCATTGTTTCCTACAGTATGTAACACATCAGAATAGTGTTCCCCTCTCCATTTAAAGGTAGGCGAAGTGATTTTTTGTTAAAATAAGTGTTAAAGAGCTCTATATTCTGATAGTAATCGTTGCTATAGTCTATAGTGTGTGTGTTCAGTAACGGGGGTCTCCATGTCTCCAGTGCTTTATTAAACGGAATGCATTTTCAGGTCGGGATATCAGTTTTATCCAATCAGGAGAGAGAACTCATACAGGATAAACAAGTACAAAGGAAGTGATGACAAACAGAAGTGAGCACACGAAATTGGAACTGGACAACTTTAAGCTGATAAATGGGTACTCTCTCCTGATTGGCTGAAATTGGCAACCCACCTGAAAACTTTATTAAAGTGCTGGAGAGACGGGGAGACCCATGTTACTGAACAAACACTCTATACAGCAATGATTACTATCAGAATATAGAGCTTTAAGCTTTTAACAAATATACTTTTAGTTTCAACCAAAAAGTATCACTTAGCCTACCTTTTAATACTGTTGGAGCCCTTGGTACCACATCACAGGAGTCTGCACCAGCTCTGTCTTTGACTCCAGAGGGCTTCATTTGGGACCGAGGTATAGTTTCTACCATTCACATTTTGGCTCTGCCCCACTCTGCTACAACTGACTCTTAACCCATTGAGACCTGAGGCCGATTCTACAAATGTCAGTTTCCTGGAAATACTAATGTTGCTATATCGGTGGTGCTCAAACTTTTTCATGTCAAGGACCCCCAAAATTATGTGTATTTGGCCGCGGACCCCCATCTCAAAACATTTTATTCCAGGGACCCCCCAGAAGCAAAGATTTGAGTTAAAATGTTTTCAAAAGTAGCAGATCTATGAGCTCATTGTGCGGCACGAAGTGACGTGCTATGAGCTTGCATATCTGCTATATTTGAAAAGCCAAAGTATAAAATAATGGATAAAGTGGTTAAAATCTAAAGTGAACACGGATGCTTTTCCGGTCTGAATGTGTTAACACATTGAGTGCCAAAAACGGTCCGGACCGTTTTTCATAATCCTAACATGGTGTGCCAAAAACGGTTATGGCCATTTTTGGGGAAAAATATTAAAAAAAAAAAAAAAAAAATCTTTTTTTTTTTTCCAATTTTTTTTTTTTTTTTCCTTCACAGCACCAGGAGATATCATTTTACGAAGATTTAGACTCCAATCCACCTCCTGGTTGAGTTATGACTTCAAAAGCCTGTATCTCGGCTCCTGTGTACTTTTTGTTTTTACGATGTATTTTCGACTATTTTCAACTGGCTGCAACTATGGAACGGATTACCGAATGTTTTTAATCTTTTTCCCCGGATTGTACGAGACCTCTATGTGTGTAATGAGGGGATCACCGTGAGGACGGTGATCACTGAAAATGTTTTGTGACTACTTGAAAAAGGTCCAAAAATGGTTAAATTCCAGGCACTGGAGGTACCCTGTTTTGAAAAACCCCTGGCACTCAATGTGTTAACTCCACTGGATTAGCTGGGGGGGTTTAAGTGCCTCAACCAAAGGCACCTCTACTCTAGTGGTCCAAGTCGGGGAGAGAGTACTCACTCATTCATCTTCCCTGTTCACATTCCTCCCAACTAGGGATTCTAACCGACAACCTTCATGTTAACCCATTGATACCTGGAACGCATCTGTGTCACTTTAGATGTCTTTGGCTATTCAAAAATAGCAGATCTACAAGCTCATAGCGCGGCACCGAGTGCCGCGCTATGAGCTTGTAGATCTGCTATTTTTGAAAAATCGTGAAAATTATTTTTTTACATTTTTTTCCCGAAAAATTGTTAGGATTTAGATTTTTTTTTAGACGTGGCCTCAGGTCTTAATGGGTTAACATGCCTGCTTTTCTTTTTTTTCTCTCCTTTCTGCCACCAGCTGCAGACTATTGTTGTGCTGCCTGTGTGACCCAACAAGCTGTGCGACTTTCCCGTACCGTAGGTGGAGGGGACCCGGGTTCAAGGCTTTGGAGGAGGTGAGGAGCGGAGGTGAGGCTGAAAACAGCTGCTGTGTGGATCTCTGGAGGGAATGGGACTATGCCATGATGGATGATGGACACACACTGAGGATTGCACCAAACTTATCACATGCATGGCACACAGTGGTGGGGAAAAGTACTCATGTATTTTACTTGAAGAAGTGTAGAAATACTCTGTTACAAGTAAAAGGCCTGTGTTCGAAATGTTACTTGAGTGAAAGTACAAAAGCATTGGCATGAAAATATGCTTCAAGTACCAAAAGTTAAAGTATTAGAATGTTTGAAAATAGCCTATCTACAAGCTCACCGCGACGAGGTTGTGAGCTTGTATATAGGCTATTTTCAAATAGCCTAGGTATGAAATATGGTTAATGTATGTTTTATAATATCATTTATGTCTGCAAAGTAACTAGTAACTAATGTTTTCAAATAATTGTAGTGGAGTAAAAAGTACAATATTTGCCTCTGAGATGTAGTAGAGCAGAAGTAAAAGTTGTAAATTGGAAATACTCAAGTAAAATGATGAGGTATTTGTACTTTACTTAGGTACATGTACTGTGTGCACACACAAACACAATGCATACGTATGTGCACAGTCTCTCACAAACGCGCGCGCACACACACACACACACACACACACACACACACACACACACACACACACACACACACACACACACACACACACTCTTGTGTGGGCATATGACTGATTTCCTTTGACCACATTAATTCTCTGACCCCTAACCATAACCTTTACCCTCATGTTAACCAAGCCATAATTCAAACCCTAAAACCTAAGGCCTAACTCCAAAACCTGCCCCCTGGGAAGGGAGGACCACTTCAATGTCCTCGCCAGTGGCGGTGAAAGTACTCACATGTTTTACTTAAGTGAAAGTATCAATACTGCAATGTAGAAATACTCTGTTACAAGTAAAAGTCCCGAATTAAAAATGTACTTGAGTAAAAGTACAAAAGTATTGGTATCAAAATGTACTTAAAGTGCCAAAAGTAAAAGTACTAATTGTGCATAATTTCCCATTTCAAGTTCAAAATGTATAAATAATCTACAAGCTCACAATGCGTTGCAATGCGTCGCATTGCAACGCATTGTGAGCTTGTAGATCTGCTATTTTCAAATGGCTGAAATATATGTAGGGCTGAAGTGGTTCATGTGTTTTGTAATAATAATCAAAATCTACAAAGTAACTAGTAACTAAAGTTTTCATATAATTGTAGTGGAGTAAAAAAGTACAATATTTGCCTCTGAGATGTAGTGGAGTACAAGTAAAAGCACTGCAAATTGGAAATACTCCAGTAAAGTAAAAAACACCTCCAAATTTGTACTTATGTACAGTGCCTGAGTACATGCACTTACAGTAGTTACGTTACACAACTGAATGTCCTCGCTTTCCAGGATTTTCCCCAACATCCTCTCTATTGTTAGAAGGCACTCGCCGAGCCAGGCGTGACTACGTCACCATGTGACATGATGACGTCTCTGGTCCCGCCAGACTTGTTTCTCTCATCTCGTTGTGTTTGCAGAGCATGTTGTTTGTCGCTGAAACCAGAGAGAACCGGTTGTTTAGGTCAACAAGTACTCCAGCCAGCTATAGCCGTCTAACAATGTGGTGCCCTGCCCCATGCACAAGGTGGAGGGCGAGGGCGTGTGCGTGTGTGTGCGTGTATGTGTGTGTGTGTGTGTGTGCGCGTGTGTGTGTGTGTGTGTGTGTGTGTGTGTGTGTGTGTGTGTGTGTGTGTGTGTGTGTGTGTGTGTGTGTGTGTGTGTGTGTGTGCGTGTGTGTGTGTGCGAGAATAGATGAATGACCCATTCAGCCTATCATCTATCAAAATGTGGACATCTGTGATAAACAAGGACAGGTTATTCAGTCATCCAATGAGGTCTGACTGTGGACATATTTGTGTGTACGTGTTGCCCCTGTGTGTCTCGTCTCTCGTCTGCCTGTGATCACAGATCTGAACCAACCCATTTCTCAAGCCCCCGGCCCGCCACTGGGAGAGATGCTGAAGGCTGTGGTAGAGGCCAGTCTCACAGTGGAGTCTCGGTCTAAGCCACACCGGGGGAGCTCAACGTCTTTTTACAGGTTCTTACACACACACACACACACACACACACACACACACACACACACACACACACACACACACAGAGAGAGAGAAATGGAAACAATTCCAAAAGGTTAGCTTAGAAAACAAATTAGGAGAGGTAATTGGGAGGATGGCAGAGCCACACAGTGTTCTGTATATAAACGGTTGTGTTGACACCATTCCCTTATTTTTACCTCATACCCTTGTTTAACCTAAGTTTATTGGGGGGAAAAAAAAACTATTAAATGACATAATATGTTTTTAAAGGTGTCGCAGGGTAGAGCTGAGTCGTCGTCCTCAAGAAAATGTCGCAGATGAGGTCATAGAATTATTTTTAATGGGGATTATGCATCAAATGGTGCCTGAATACACTCCACATGTCCTCAAATCCTTTGTGGTTTCCTTCTATAGCACACGTAATGTTTTTTTTCACTGATAGGGAGGCAGACAGTTCTTGTGTACATTCATGAGGGCAGTGGTTCTCAAACTTTTTCATGTCAAGGACCCACACAATTACATGTATTTGGCCGCAGACCCCCATCTCAAATATTTTGTTCCAGGGACCCCCAGAAGCAAAGATTTGAGTTACAAATGTTCGCTTTAAAATGTATATTGTATATATTCAAAGGTTTGCACAAATTTTCACGATTTTTCAAAAATATCAGATCTACCAGCTCATAGCGCGGCACTCGGTGCCGCGTTATGAGCTGGTATATATGCTATTTTTGAATAGCTAAAGTATAAAAGGTTAAAGCGTTTCCGAAAAATTGTGGTGCTATATTAACACATTTGGCTGGGGACCCCCTGTATACCCCCCCAAGGACCCCTAGGGGTCCCCGGACCCCACTTTGAGAACCAATGCATTAGGCACCCAGGAGTCTTCCATTGCATGACAATTATTATGCTTGGCTTGAAGTGCACAAAGATATCAAAACCGTATCCTATTATTCCACAATTTGCAGTCTAAAGCAAATATACCAAGTAAGCATAGTTTGATGACGGTGGTGGAAGATTTACTGAAACAATATGAGACACATACCTGTATATATGAACATTCCCATGTAAAAATGATGAAATGTTCCCATATCTTCATCACATTTAGAACACTAATCTGAGATTTATGGGTCAAAATGGGTGTAGAACAGACGGTGTAATACACAGGTTCTCATGAACCACTTGTACTGTGACCGTTTCAATCTAGAATTTATGGTGAGGGATTGAGTTTTAACCCATTTACACCGGGAAAGCATCTGTGTAATTTTTAGCGGCGCTCTATACGCTCTATACCTGACTTTGTCCGTGTTCACCGTCAACGTTCTGATTGGTCAGACCCGTCAACAAAGTGATTGGTCAAGCTTCACGTGACACATGGCTATAAACACATTATAAACACATATCGATGACAAAATGTATCAAAGGCGCCGCTACCTTCACACTGGGTGTGATTTTTAAGATGTCTTTGGCTATTCAAAAATAGAAAATATATAAGCTGCGCTATGAGCTTGTAGATCTGCTATTTTTGTTTTAAAATCGTGAAAATGTGTGCAAATCTTGAATCTGTCTGAATATAATATTTTTTTAAAGCGAAAATCTTTAACTCAAATCTTTGCTTCTGGGGGGGTCCCTGGAACAACATATTTTGAGATGGGGGGTCCACGCCCTAATACGTACATATCATTTTGGGGGCCCTTGTCATGAAAAAGTTTGAGAACAACTGATTATAGCGACATACGTTATTTCCCCAGAGGCAAAGATTTGAGTTAAAAATGCTCGCTTTAAAAAAATATACATTCAAAGATTTGCACACATTTTCACGATTTTCTTTTTTCAAAAATAGCAGATCTACAAGCTCATAGCGCGGCACTCGGTGCCGCGCTATGAGCTTGTAGATCTGCTGTTTTTGAATAGCCAAAGAAATCTAAAAATGACACACAGATGCGTTCCCCGGTCTTAAAGGGTTAAGACATGCATCATTCCAATCTGCCTCTATTATTTCTTCATTTATGATGACTGACTCCAAAGCCAGTCACAAACACACACACACACACACACACAAACAGTAGGTGATAAAGAATGGAAGCCTGCCGCTTCCATCAAGCTGATTTGTAATGACGTTTTCGAGGGGAGAGAATAGGGGGGGATTCTCATGAGAGAATTGTTTTGTGATTTGAAGATGAAGCTTCTCACTTCTTAGCCTGGAGGGGTCCAGCCGGATTAACATATAAATGTATTGCATACCCTGCAAAATCCTGAGCGTTAATTTAAGCCATTCTATCCGGGAGCGCATATCTGTCTTTTTAGATGTCTTTGGCTATTCAGAAAGAGCAGATATACAAGCTCAAAGCGTGGCACAGAGTGACCTATGACCTTGTAGATCTGCTATTTTTGAACATTTGTGCAAATATTTGAATATAAATATTTTTAAAGGGAACCTTTTTGACTCAAATCTTTGCCTCTGGGGGTCCCTATTACAACATATTTTGAGATGGGGGTCCGTGGCCAAATACATATCATTTTGGGGGTCCTTGACATGAAAAGGTTTGAGAACCACTGATATAGAAACATACGTTTTTTTTTAAAAACTGTAGGATTTAGAAGACATTTGTAGAACCCCCAGAAGCAAAGATTTGAGTTAAAAATGTTCGCTTTAAAAATATATATATATTTGAAAGGACTTTCACGATTTTCTTTCAAAAATAGCAGATCTACAAGCTCATAGCGTGGCACTTGGTGCTGCGCTATGAAGAAATGTAAAAATGACACTGATTATTTCCTGGTCTAAATGGGTTAACTCAGCGATGATTTGGTAACATTTATTTAGTTAACACTGAGGATTTTACTGTGTAGCAATATATCAGGATGATTTCTGCAGGCTACTCACTTACTGTATAGACATGTTTTAAAAAGAGTGTATTAGCAATATCATACTTTGGCTTAATTCCTCAAATGTGAAACGCTTCTCATCATTAAATACATCTAACTAACGTCCATCTGTGCTGAGTGCTGACACGTTAATCCTGTGTCACGTGGGCCAGATGTAAAATGTGTGTTTCCCCCAAATTGGAAAATAGGGAGAGAGATAAGCTGTTTCACCCAAGTCTTGTTGATATCTTACACACCATTGGTTCTTAAAGTGGTGTCCGGGGACCCCCAGGGGTCCTTGTGGTGGGTCCCCAGCTGAATTATTTAGCTTCACAATCATTTTGACCACTTTAACCATATTTTATACTTAAGCCATTAAAGAATTGCAGATGTACAAGCTTTTTAGAATACATATAAATGTTTCTGGTTTCCTCATCCAAGCTAACATTGGTTAACTGGCACTGCAGAAACCAAAACGTAGCTCTGCAGTGGTGTAAAGTAACTAAGTACATTTACTTAAGTACTCTACTGTACTTAAGTACAATTTTGAGGTATTTGTACTTTACTTGAGATTTTCCAATTTCCAATGCTTTTACTTCTACTCCACTACATCTCGGATCCTAATATTGTACTTTTACTCCACTACAATTATTTGAAAACTTTAATTACAGTTACTTTGTAGATTTGTAATCTAAAATAGCCAGTCTACAAGCTCACAATGCGTTGCATCGCGACGCATTGTGAGCTCGTAGATCAGCTAGTATTTTCAAAAGATCTTTATACATTTGAAAACTTGAAATGGGACATTCT